>NC_090934.1:1325211519-1325471851 GCF_040938575.1 Ambystoma mexicanum | reverse complement strand
GCTCTCAGTACTGGTGCTTGGCAAATAGCTTTCTTCAGGTTTTCAAAGGCCCGATTGCACTCCTCATTCCATCTGACCTTTTTAGGGAATTTTGGAGAGGAGATTACATTCAGTGGAGAAGCTATGGTCCCATAGTTCTCAATGAAATTCCTGTAATACCCAGTGAGGCCTATAAAGGCTCTCACCTGGGTTTGAGTAGTAGGTGTTGTCCAATTTTGCACAGCTTCAATCTTACTGAGCAAAGGCCTTATTTCTCCACCTCATACCTCATGCCCAAGGTAGACCACCTGACTCTGTCCAATCTGGCATTTGCTTGCCTTTATGGTCAAGTTGGCCTTCCCGAGAGCCTGCAAAACATGTCCTAGGTGGTTAACATGCTCTTCCCAGGATTGGATGAACACTGCAATGTCATCCAAGTATGCCATGCAGAAGTCCTCCATCCTAGCCAGAACCTGATTTACCAATCTTTGGAATGTTGCAGGTGCATTTTTCAGTCCAAAAGGCATAACCTTAAATTGGTATAAGCCATCTTGGGTAGAAAATGCAGTTTTTCTCCTTGGCATGGTCTGTCAGGGCTATTTGCCAATAGCCTGACGTTAGATAAAATGTGCTGAGGAACTTGGCTGCACCAAGTCTATCCACCAACTCATCTGTTCTAGGCAAAGGGTGGGCATCAGTCTTGGTGACTGCATTAAGAGCTCTATAATCCGCAAAGAATCTCAATTCTTTGGATCCTGCCTTTGGTACTAACACAACTGGGCTAGACCATGGACTAGTAGAGGGCTCTATTACCCCGAGGTCAAGCATCTTCCTGACCTCCCCTTTGATGTGGGATCTCACATTTTCTGACATTCTGTATCCTCTGCTTTTGACTGGCAGACAGTCACCAGTGAGTATATCATGCTGGCCCCAAGGGGTCAAGCCTGGTGAAAGTGAGAACAGGGAGGCAAACTGATTTAACATAGATGTGCACTCCTCTTGTTGCTCAGGTGTCAGATTTGAAGAGAGATTTACTCCTTCAATCTTTTTCATCCAAGGGTAAGCCTCTGAGGAGATCAGGGAGAGCTTCACGCTCTTCTTCCTCTTCTGTTGAAGCTAGGAGCAGGCTCCTACTTCCGACCTGGAGACATACGCCTTTAGTCTGTTGGTGTGGAAGACTCTGGGAGTCTCCTTGGGATTGCCCAAGTCCACCAAATAGTCCACCTCTCCAAGTTTACCCACCCCAGCCTTGAAGGGTCCCATCCATTTATCTTGCAAGACTCTCTGCCTTGTTGGGATCATAACTAGAACTAGCTGGTCTTGAGTGAACTCAACCCTGTTAGACTTTTGGTCATGCCAATGCTTGACCAAAGCTTGTCCAGCTTTCAGGTTATCACTAGCGTCTGCCATCATGTGTGACATTCTCCTCCGGAGACCTATCACATAGTCAGTCACTCTGACTGGCTTGGGGGAAGGAGCACTCTCCAGCCCCTCCTTAATCAGGGTCAATGGACCTCTGACTGGATGGCCATAAAGAAGTTCAAAGGGAGAATAACCTACTCCCTCCTGATGGATTTCTCTACAAGCAAAGAGAAGGCATGGCAGTAGAAGGTCCCACTTTCTTTTAAGGGGATCTTTCGAAGCACCCATCATGCTCTTCATGGTTCTGTTGAACCTTTCTACCAATCCGTTTGTCTGATGGTGGAATGCGGTTGAGAACTTGTAAGTAACTCCACAGGTTTTCCACATGGCTTTCATGTAGTGGGACATAAAATGTGACCCCCTGTCAGAGATTACTTCCTTAGGAAACCCAACCCTGGTAAAAATACCATGGAGGGCCTTAGCTACAGCCTGAGCTGTAACAGTCCTCATATGAATTGCCATGGGGTATCTAGTAGCATGGTCTACTACAACAAGGATAAACCTGTTGCCTGAGGAGGTTGGAGGATCAGGGGGACCAACAATGTCAATCCCTACCCTCTCAAATGGGACTCCCACTACTGGGAGAGGCACTAAAGGTGCCACATTCTTGGAACCAACCTTACCAGAAGTGTGGCAGGTGTGGCAGCTCTTGCAAAACGTATCTACCTCAGCCCCGATCTTTGGCCAATAAAAGTAGAGTGAGCGCCTTTCTTTGGTCTTCTTGAAACTCAAGTGACCAGCCAAAGGAATCTCATGGGCTAGTTGCAAGAACTGTTGTATATTTTCTTGAGGTACTACAAGCCGCTTGTAGTCTGCAGGTGCAGACTCAGTTGGTTCACTGTAGAAGAGACCATCTTCCCAGTGCAACCTATACTTCCCAGGCTCTTGCCCATCAGCCTGAGAAGCTGCCTGATGGTGAAGACCTTCCAGAGTTGGACATTCTGTCTGTCCCTTACTGAAGTCTGCCCTGTTGGGTCCACCTTCTGCCAGTAAAGACTGCATCTCAGGATGGTCAACAGGATCCAGATCTCCAATGAGTTCTTGGCCTTCCACTAGCTCATCTTCAGAGTCTAGCTCAACCACACAGGGTTGTACCTCCCTCTCAGCCTCAGCTGGATGTGGAGTTACAGATGTAACTTTAGACAACCCAGGGGACGTCCTTGTTGGAAGCACTGGAGTGCTTGCTGTTGGCTGTTTCTTGGAAGTCTTGGGTTTCCCCTTTGCTTCTTGGTGTTCAGAGATAGCAAGTTGTAACTCCAGTGGAGTAGGAGTGATATCCTTCTTCATCATCTCCTTGGGAGTACCTCTCGTGGTTCTCTCCCTTGCAGGTCTGGTGAGCTCATGTAACCTTTTACTAGGAGGTCTGGGGGTATGTGACACTACTCCAAGAGTCTTCAGGTCATTTCCCAACAGAACCCTTCCTGGTACCTCACTTTGTATGCTGACAGGTATCTTCACAGTCATGTCATTACACTGGATGAGAACTGGTAATTGGGGAAGCATCTGCACAGGCCCTTCAGCTAACTTGGTGAGGCGTTTGGGTGCCTTAGCAACATCCTCTGCCTGAAAAAATGATTTATCCACCACAGTTATGCTGGCCTCAGTGTCCCTAATGGCAGGAGTCTCCTGACCATTCACCTGGACACTGTCCATATAATACTCTTTAGTATTATCTGGGATATAATTATATACATCTAAATTCTGTTGTTCCCACAACCCCAGAGACACTAAAGAAACACTGGCTGAGACTCCAATGGGTCATCAGCCAGTAGTAGAAAGTTTCCACTGGCCATCTGTACTTCCTCCTCTGGAGCGAAGGCTAAGGAGACAGTGTGGACCCCTGAAGGTTTACCCTTACATCTGGGATCCCCTTTCACATGGTCAGGCGAGCTACAAACATAACATTTACCAAAAGCTTTTTTGGAATGGTGGCTTGCTCTGACCTCCTTCTGGTTTGGCACCAGAAGGTACACTAGCCTGATTCGGTTTCCCTTGTGGCTTACCCTTATTGTTTTGTTTGGGGCCCTCTTTAGGATTGGAATTATTAGAATTCTCTTTGGAGTCCTTTTTAGGCTGTTTCCCCTCATCCTTTTTCTGAGTTGCCCCAGAGTCCTTGTGAGTAGCTCTGTTGGCAACCCACAAGTCAGCAGCCTTAGCTAGTCTTCTGGAATCTAATTCCTTTGAATCAGCCAAGTGCTGTCTGAGCTCAGGAGAGCAGGCATCATAAATTGACTCCAACATCACAAGATTCTTCATTCCCTCATAAGTGTTCACCTTGTAACCCTTAATCCATCCCTCTATGTTCTTCAAACTTTCACTCACCCAGGTAGCCCAAGGGGTACCATCATGTTTTTGAGGGTCCTATACCTCTTAAGGTACTGGGAAGGGGTCTTCCCAAATCTATCTATCAAAGCTAACTTCACACATTCATAATCCTTCTTATCCACCTCCCCCAACTCCATTACCACATCAGATGCAACAGGGGGGGAGCCTAGAGAACAACCAGGGAAGTAACTCATTCCCTGAGATGTCCTGGAGCCCATGATTTTACTCAAATATAGCCAACCAATCCAACACATCCAACTTAGGCTCATACATACCCACAATCTCTTTAGGCATCCGGGGTCTTTTGGGACTGGAACGCCTAGAGGATCCGGAGAGAGAAGCATTTTCAACAGACAATTTCTTCATCTCTAGCTCATGCTTGAGCTGCATTTCTCTGAGCCTTAGTTCCTGATTCAGTTCTTGGTGTCTTTGTTCTGCTTGAGCATTACGTTTTTTAAACTTCAATTCAAGTTCCATTTTCTCTAGTTCAAGACATTGAGGACTAAGTGTGGGACCTGGTAAAGGTCCAGTAGGTACAGCTGGTAGAGCAGACAGAGGCCTAGGGAGGACAGTCACAGCAGCCTCACCCTCCACTTCTGACTCTTCCTCAGGATTATCAATACTTTGATCAATATCAATATCATTACTGTTATCTACATTCTCTGGAAGAGTGGGTTCCTCTGAACCATCACCCAGACTTTGGTTTGCTAACAATCTTTCTATTAGCTCCATGTTCTTGCCTTTAGTCAGGAGATTCTTATGCTTACAGAGAACTCTTAAACAATCAGCGGTTTTTGTAGCAAGGGACTCTTGACTATAACTTTCCATAGTTGACAGGTTAGAAAATAAACGTTTTAGTGCTAAGCTTTGTGGTTAGTTACACTAGGTATCTATAAGCACACTAAAATGTATACTCAATACAAATCCCACCGCTGTACACCAGTGTTAGGCAGAAACCTGTGCAGTTCCCTTAGGGACCACTGCAAAAAGTTTAAGACTACAGGTGTTGGCAGTAAACCCAATTGGTAGCAGTCTGTACCACCCAGATTTACCTGGTAGCTGTGGCTGAGCAGTCAGACTTCTCTCAAGAAGAGTTAGGCAGTATATAGAGTATACACATTAGGTACAAAAATACAGTAGCACAAGCAAACACTGACCAGAGCTTTGGTATAAAAGTATATAATTATTCATTTAAATACACACTAATATGTCAAGCAAGTTCAAACACAGTCACTAGAAATATATACACCTCCCCGATTAATTATTCGACAAGTCTTAGGAAAAGAACACCACTTATTATCAACACAGAGCTGAGCGCTTAACCAAGATGGCACTCCAAAAATTATTTAAAAGGGGAGGGGAAAAGGCAGAATTAGGAAAGCACACAATACCAACACTTTTAAAAGAACCACAGCAAATCAAGAAAGGCAGAGTCTACTGATAGAGCAAAAAGTTCATAGGCCAGGCCCACTCTTAGGGAGCAAGGCGGAATGTGCCCAAGATCACACAGTTGAAGTACACTTTAAAAGTCTTTGCAGATAGTTCAAAAAGGAGTTGGATCAGTTCAGAAAAGTTAGTTAACAGGTCCCAGGTCACCCCAGGATAGAGAGTCAAGGATTTACGGGACTCCTTGAACAGTCTGTTGCAAGGGAGACCAGGCGAGACACAGTACCTGAAATGGTGAGAAGGCTCCAGCGGGGGCAGGTGTTCCTGGCAGCGGGTGCAAGTCGGTGCTTTGTCCAGGGGAAGAGAAGATCTCGACGTGGAGGAAAGGTGGAGGTCGTTGCACTGCCAGTGAAGAAACCAGCCGCGGAGTTTCCCGGGTTAAAAGGTACTACCCTTTTATTCGCGGTAGTGGTGAAGCGTGGCTATCCGGCCGCCGGGGTGCTTGGCACGGGCGATTCGACCACGAGACAATCCAGGAAGGCGAAAAGAGGGCAAACTGGTTAACCCCACCAGTTCAAAGGAAGAAGACTCTCCAGGAAGAAGATCTTCTCTGTCGTTGGGAAGTGGTGAGTCGGTTCAGCAGGGCTCCACCGGTGATGTCGTTGTTGCAGGTCGGCTCAGCTTCTCCCTCTTGGGATTCTTTAGGTCCTGTGGCGGCTTCAAAGGCTCCAGTCCCCAAAGCCCTGCTTTTATGCAGAAAACTCCCATTCATCAGTCCTAGCTGTCACTCAAACATGCTAAGTGGTGAGCCGGGCGGCTCACCACTGTGCCCATCACACAAGATTGCGACTTGAGTTGCCGAGGCAACTCAGTCCAGGGTGCCTATTCCCCCCTCCCACACATCCTGTAGACCCAGACAGAGTGGCACCACTTTTGGAGGCTTCTGTGCAGAAGCCCACCAAAAGTGGAACAAAGGGCTCGACTTGGGTTGGAGTTACAGAGGCGAACACAAACGCCATTTTAAAACCGAGTCATGGCAAAAAGACCCAACCGGGGAATAAATATTAAATAAATAACCCAGCGGTATCTTTAACATTGCACCAAAAAAAGTGGTGCATTTAAAATGAATGGGAAAATCCCATAGGAAATATTCTGGTGGAATATTTTGCGTGGTAACCACTGCCACCAGTCAGAAACTCGACGAGGGGGGACTGCACAGTGCCCCCTCGAAAAACGGACCCAGGGGCAATCTAATTACCCCTACCAGTACTTCCACAATATGATGGTTTGTACTGGTTCTGTACACAATTTAAGACTAGTAAAGACAATGGTGACTTTACATGCCCTGGGAGACAGTAGTCAGTCCCAGGGTATGGTGTCTATGTTTGGGGGTCACTTTGACACCCCTGTGTTACTGCACTGAGGGTGCTGTGTAACACACTTACCAAAAACACATGAAGCCCTATGGGGTAAAAGACCCCATAGCCCATAAAACACATTACAAAGTCAAAGGACATTCTCAAATCATGCCTAAGAGTGGGAGAAAAAGAGTCTCACTCTTGCAGGAGAAAAAAAATAAACCCCGAAAATCCAGCAAAGCTGCTGGGGGGGACTCACTAGGTTTGGGAAATTAGCCTATACAGAGAATTCTCTCTAACACTCGTCCCCCCCCAGACTAAGGGTCAGGAGGATTTTATCCACTCCTGGATGAATCTCATAACTCTAGTCGATGACATACATCCTAGAGAGACCATCAGCATTTTGGTGGTGACACCCTGACCTGTGCTCAATGGTGAAATCAAACCCTTGAAGGCAGATTGACCATCTCAATAGTTTTGGGGTTTCCCCCCCATTTGCATCAACCATCTCAAGAGTTGATGGTCAGTCTGAATGACAAAAGTAGAACCATACAAGTATGGCCTAAACTTCTTCAGTGCCCACACAATAGCAAAACATTCTCTTTCAATTGTTGCCCACCTTGTCTCAGGATCCTTCAGCTTTCTGCTGATGAAGCAAACGGGGTGCTCCCTACCTTTCTCACCCAGTTGGCTAAGGACTGCACCTATACCTACATTAGAAGCATCTGTCTGTACAATGAAAGTTTGGTGGTAGTCAGGAGCTCTCAGTACTGGTGCTTGGCAAATAGCTTTCTTCAGGTTTTCAAAGGCCCGATTGCACTCCTCATTCCATCTGACCTTTTTAGGGAATTTTGGAGAGGAGATTACATTCAGTGGAGAAGCTATGGTCCCATAGTTCTCAATGAAATTCCTGTAATACCCAGTGAGGCCTATAAAGGCTCTCACCTGGGTTTGAGTAGTAGGTGTTGTCCAATTTTGCACAGCTTCAATCTTACTGAGCAAAGGCCTTATTTCTCCACCTCATACCTCATGCCCAAGGTAGACCACCTGACTCTGTCCAATCTGGCATTTGCTTGCCTTTATGGTCAAGTTGGCCTGCCCGAGAGCCTGCAAAACATGTCCTAGGTGGTTAACATGCTCTTCCCAGGATTGGATGAACACTGCAATGTCATCCAAGTATGCCATGCAGAAGTCCTCCATCCTAGCCAGAACCTGATTTACCAATCTTTGGAATGTTGCAGGTGCATTTTTCAGTCCAAAAGGCATAACCTTAAATTGGTATAAGCCATCTTGGGTAGAAAATGCAGTTTTTCTCCTTGGCATGGTCTGTCAGGGCTATTTGCCAATAGCCTGACGTTAGATAAAATGTGCTGAGGAACTTGGCTGCACCAAGTCTATCCACCAACTCATCTGTTCTAGGCAAAGGGTGGGCATCAGTCTTGGTGACTGCATTAAGAGCTCTATAATCCGCAAAGAATCTCAATTCTTTGGATCCTGCCTTTGGTACTAACACAACTGGGCTAGACCATGGACTAGTAGAGGGCTCTATTACCCCGAGGTCAAGCATCTTCCTGACCTCCCCTTTGATGTGGGATCTCACATTTTCTGACATTCTGTATCCTCTGCTTTTGACTGGCAGACAGTCACCAGTGAGTATATCATGCTGGCCCCAAGGGGTCAAGCCTGGTGAAAGTGAGAACAGGGAGGCAAACTGATTTAACATAGATGTGCACTCCTCTTGTTGCTCAGGTGTCAGATTTGAAGAGAGATTTACTCCTTCAATCTTTTTCATCCAAGGGTAAGCCTCTGAGGAGATCAGGGAGAGCTTCACGCTCTTCTTCCTCTTCTGTTGAAGCTAGGAGCAGGCTCCTACTTCCGACCTGGAGACATACGCCTTTAGTCTGTTGGTGTGGAAGACTCTGGGAGTCTCCTTGGGATTGCCCAAGTCCACCAAATAGTCCACCTCTCCAAGTTTACCCACCCCAGCCTTGAAGGGTCCCATCCATTTATCTTGCAAGACTCTCTGCCTTGTTGGGATCATAACTAGAACTAGCTGGTCTTGAGTGAACTCAACCCTGTTAGACTTTTGGTCATGCCAATGCTTGACCAAAGCTTGTCCAGCTTTCAGGTTATCACTAGCGTCTGCCATCATGTGTGACATTCTCCTCCGGAGACCTATCACATAGTCAGTCACTCTGACTGGCTTGGGGGAAGGAGCACTCTCCAGCCCCTCCTTAATCAGGGTCAATGGACCTCTGACTGGATGGCCATAAAGAAGTTCAAAGGGAGAATAACCTACTCCCTCCTGATGGATTTCTCTACAAGCAAAGAGAAGGCATGGCAGTAGAAGGTCCCACTTTCTTTTAAGGGGATCTTTCGAAGCACCCATCATGCTCTTCATGGTTCTGTTGAACCTTTCTACCAATCCGTTTGTCTGATGGTGGAATGCGGTTGAGAACTTGTAAGTAACTCCACAGGTTTTCCACATGGCTTTCATGTAGTGGGACATAAAATGTGACCCCCTGTCAGAGATTACTTCCTTAGGAAACCCAACCCTGGTAAAAATACCATGGAGGGCCTTAGCTACAGCCTGAGCTGTAACAGTCCTCATATGAATTGCCATGGGGTATCTAGTAGCATGGTCTACTACAACAAGGATAAACCTGTTGCCTGAGGAGGTTGGAGGATCAGGGGGACCAACAATGTCAATCCCTACCCTCTCAAATGGGACTCCCACTACTGGGAGAGGCACTAAAGGTGCCACATTCTTGGAACCAACCTTACCAGAAGTGTGGCAGGTGTGGCAGCTCTTGCAAAACGTATCTACCTCAGCCCCGATCTTTGGCCAATAAAAGTAGAGTGAGCGCCTTTCTTTGGTCTTCTTGAAACTCAAGTGACCAGCCAAAGGAATCTCATGGGCTAGTTGCAAGAACTGTTGTATATTTTCTTGAGGTACTACAAGCCGCTTGTAGTCTGCAGGTGCAGACTCAGTTGGTTCACTGTAGAAGAGACCATCTTCCCAGTGCAACCTATACTTCCCAGGCTCTTGCCCATCAGCCTGAGAAGCTGCCTGATGGTGAAGACCTTCCAGAGTTGGACATTCTGTCTGTCCCTTACTGAAGTCTGCCCTGTTGGGTCCACCTTCTGCCAGTAAAGACTGCATCTCAGGATGGTCAACAGGATCCAGATCTCCAATGAGTTCTTGGCCTTCCACTAGCTCATCTTCAGAGTCTAGCTCAACCACACAGGGTTGTACCTCCCTCTCAGCCTCAGCTGGATGTGGAGTTACAGATGTAACTTTAGACAACCCAGGGGACGTCCTTGTTGGAAGCACTGGAGTGCTTGCTGTTGGCTGTTTCTTGGAAGTCTTGGGTTTCCCCTTTGCTTCTTGGTGTTCAGAGATAGCAAGTTGTAACTCCAGTGGAGTAGGGGTGATATCCTTCTTCATCATCTCCTTGGGAGTACCTCTCGTGGTTCTCTCCCTTGCAGGTCTGGTGAGCTCATGTAACCTTTTACTAGGAGGTCTGGGGGTATGTGACACTACTCCAAGAGTCTTCAGGTCATTTCCCAACAGAACCCTTCCTGGTACCTCACTTTGTATGCTGACAGGTATCTTCACAGTCATGTCATTACACTGGATGAGAACTGGTAATTGGGGAAGCATCTGCACAGGCCCTTCAGCTAACTTGGTGAGGCGTTTGGGTGCCTTAGCAACATCCTCTGCCTGAAAAAATGATTTATCCACCACAGTTATGCTGGCCTCAGTGTCCCTAATGGCAGGAGTCTCCTGACCATTCACCTGGACACTGTCCATATAATACTCTTTAGTATTATCTGGGATATAATTATATACATCTAAATTCTGTTGTTCCCACAACCCCAGAGACACTAAAGAAACACTGGCTGAGACTCCAATGGGTCATCAGCCAGTAGTAGAAAGTTTCCACTGGCCATCTGTACTTCCTCCTCTGGAGCGAAGGCTAAGGAGACAGTGTGGACCCCTGAAGGTTTACCCTTACATCTGGGATCCCCTTTCACATGGTCAGGCGAGCTACAAACATAAATTTACCAAAAGCTTTTTTGGAAATGGTGGCTTGCTCTGACCTCCTTCTGGTTTGGCACCAGAAGGTACACTAGCCTGATTCGGTTTCCTTGTGGCTTACCCTTATTGTTTTGTTTGGGGCCCTCTTTAGGATTGGAATTATTAGAATTCTCTTTGGAGTCCTTTTTAGGCTGTTTCCCCTCATCCTTTTTCTGAGTTGCCCCAGAGTCCTTGTGAGTAGCTCTGTTGGCAACCCACAAGTCAGCAGCCTTAGCTAGTCTTCTGGAATCTAATTCCTTTGAATCAGCCAAGTGCTGTCTGAGCTCAGGAGAGCAGGCATCATAAATTGACTCCAACATCACAAGATTCTTCATTCCCTCATAAGTGTTCACCTTGTAACCCTTAATCCATCCCTCTATGTTCTTCAAACTTTCACTCACCCAGGTAGCCCAAGGGGTACCATCATGTTTTTGAGGGTCCTATACCTCTTAAGGTACTGGGAAGGGGTCTTCCCAAATCTATCTATCAAAGCTAACTTCACACATTCATAATCCTTCTTATCCACCTCCCCCAACTCCATTACCACATCAGATGCAACAGGGGGGGAGCCTAGAGAACAACCAGGGAAGTAACTCATTCCCTGAGATGTCCTGGAGCCCATGATTTTACTCAAATATAGCCAACCAATCCAACACATCCAACTTAGGCTCATACATACCCACAATCTCTTTAGGCATCCGGGGTCTTTTGGGACTGGAACGCCTAGAGGATCCGGAGAGAGAAGCATTTTCAACAGACAATTTCTTCATCTCTAGCTCATGCTTGAGCTGCATTTCTCTGAGCCTTAGTTCCTGATTCAGTTCTTGGTGTCTTTGTTCTGCTTGAGCATTACGTTTTTTAAACTTCAATTCAAGTTCCATTTTCTCTAGTTCAAGACATTGAGGACTAAGTGTGGGACCTGGTAAAGGTCCAGTAGGTACAGCTGGTAGAGCAGACAGAGGCCTAGGGGGGACAGTCACAGCAGCCTCACCCTCCACTTCTGACTCTTCCTCAGGATTATCAATACTTTGATCAATATCAATATCATTACTGTTATCTACATTCTCTGGAAGAGTGGGTTCCTCTGAACCATCACCCAGACTTTGGTTTGCTAACAATCTTTCTATTAGCTCCATTTTCTTGCCTTTAGTCAGGAGATTCTTATGCTTACAGAGAACTCTTAAACAATCAGCGGTTTTTGTAGCAAGGGACTCTTGACTATAACTTTCCATAGTTGACAGGTTAGAAAATAAACGTTTTAGTGCTAAGCTTTGTGGTTAGTTACACTAGGTATCTATAAGCACACTAAAATGTATACTCAATACAAATCCCACCGCTGTACACCAGTGTTAGGCAGAAACCTGTGCAGTTCCCTTAGGGACCACTGCAAAAAGTTTAAGACTACAGGTGTTGGCAGTAAACCCAATTGGTAGCAGTCTGTACCACCCAGATTTACCTGGTAGCTGTGGCTGAGCAGTCAGACTTCTCTCAAGAAGAGTTAGGCAGTATATAGAGTATACACATTAGGTACAAAAATACAGTAGCACAAGCAAACACTGACCAGAGCTTTGGTATAAAAGTATATAATTATTCATTTAAATACACACTAATATGTCAAGCAAGTTCAAACACAGTCACTAGAAATATATACACCTCCCCGATTAATTATTCGACAAGTCTTAGGAAAAGAACACCACTTATTATCAACACAGAGCTGAGCGCTTAACCAAGATGGCACTCCAAAAATTATTTAAAAGGGGAGGGGAAAAGGCAGAATTAGGAAAGCACACAATACCAACACTTTTAAAAGAACCACAGCAAATCAAGAAAGGCAGAGTCTACTGATAGAGCAAAAAGTTCATAGGCCAGGCCCACTCTTAGGGAGCAAGGCGGAATGTGCCCAAGATCACACAGTTGAAGTACACTTTAAAAGTCTTTGCAGATAGTTCAAAAAGGAGTTGGATCAGTTCAGAAAAGTTAGTTAACAGGTCCCAGGTCACCCCAGGATAGAGAGTCAAGGATTTACGGGACTCCTTGAACAGTCTGTTGCAAGGGAGACCAGGCGAGACACAGTACCTGAAATGGTGAGAAGGCTCCAGCGGGGGCAGGTGTTCCTGGCAGCGGGTGCAAGTCGGTGCTTTGGCCAGGGGAAGGGAAGATCTCGACGTGGAGGAAAGGTGGAGGTCGTTGCACTGCCAGTGAAGAAACCAGCCGCGGAGTTTCCCGGGTTAAAAGGTACTACCCTTTTATTCGCGGTAGTGGTGAAGCGTGGCTATCCGGCCGCCGGGGTGCTTGGCACGGGCGATTCGACCACGAGACAATCCAGGAAGGCGAAAAGAGGGCAAACTGGTTAACCCCACCAGTTCAAAGGAAGAAGACTCTCCAGGAAGAAGATCTTCTCTGTCGTTGGGAAGTGGTGAGTCGGTTCAGCAGGGCTCCACCGGTGATGTCGTTGTTGCAGGTCGGCTCAGCTTCTCCCTCTTGGGATTCTTTAGGTCCTGTGGCGGCTTCAAAGGTTCCAGTCCCCAAAGCCCTGCTTTTATGCAGAAAACTCCCATTCATCAGTCCTAGCTGTCACTCAAACATGCTAAGTGGTGAGCCGGGCGGCTCACCACTGTGCCCATCACACAAGATTGCGACTTGAGTTGCCGAGGCAACTCAGTCCAGGGTGCCTATTCCCCCCTCCCACACATCCTGTAGACCCAGACAGAGTGGCACCACTTTTGGAGGCTTCTGTGCAGAAGCCCACCAAAAGTGGAACAAAGGGCTCGACTTGGGTTGGAGTTACAGAGGCGAACACAAACGCCATTTTAAAACCGAGTCCTGGCAAAAAGACCCAACCGGGGAATAAATATTAAATAAATAACCCAGCGGTATCTTTAACATTGCACCAAAAAAAGTGGTGCATTTAAAATGAATGGGAAAATCCCATAGGAAATATTCTGGTGGAATATTTTGCGTGGTAACCACTGCCACCAGTCAGAAACTCGACGAGGGGGGACTGCACAGTGCCCCCTCGAAAAACGGACCCAGGGGCAATCTAATTACCCCTACCAGTACTTCCACAATATGATGGTTTGTACTGGTTCTGTACACAATTTAAGACTAGTAAAGACAATGGTGACTTTACATGCCCTGGGAGACAGTAGTCAGTCCCAGGGTATGGTGTCTATGTTTGGGGGTCACTTTGACACCCCTGTGTTACTGCACTGAGGGTGCTGTGTAACACACTTACCAAAAACACATGAAGCCCTATGGGGTAAAAGACCCCATAGCCCATAAAACACATTACAAAGTCAAAGGACATTCTCAAATCATGCCTAAGAGTGGGAGAAAAAGAGTCTCACTCTTGCAGGAGAAAAAAAATAAACCCCGAAAATCCAGCAAAGCTGCTGGGGGGGACTCACTAGGTTTGGGAAATTAGCCTATACAGAGAATTCTCTCTAACACTCGTCCCCCCCCCAGACTAAGGGTCAGGAGGATTTTATCCACTCCTGGATGAATCTCATAACTCTAGTCGATGACATACATCCTAGAGAGACCATCAGCATTTTGGTGGTGACACCCTGACCTGTGCTCAATGGTGAAATCAAACCCTTGAAGGCAGATTGACCATCTCAATAGTTTTGGGGTTTCCCCCCCATTTGCATCAACCATCTCAAGAGTTGATGGTCAGTCTGAATGACAAAAGTAGAACCATACAAGTATGGCCTAAACTTCTTCAGTGCCCACACAATAGCAAAACATTCTCTTTCAATTGTTGCCCACCTTGTCTCAGGATCCTTCAGCTTTCTGCTGTTGAAGCAAACGGGGTGCTCCCTACCTTTCTCACCCAGTTGGCTAAGGACTGCACCTATACCTACATTAGAAGCATCTGTCTGTACAATGAAAGTTTGGTGGTAGTCAGGAGCTCTCAGTACTGGTGCTTGGCAAATAGCTTTCTTCAGGTTTTCAAAGGCCCGATTGCACTCCTCATTCCATCTGACCTTTTTAGGGAATTTTGGAGAGGAGATTACATTCAGTGGAGAAGCTATGGTCCCATAGTTCTCAATGAAATTCCTGTAATACCCAGTGAGGCCTATAAAGGCTCTCACCTGGGTTTGAGTAGTAGGTGTTGTCCAATTTTGCACAGCTTCAATCTTACTGAGCAAAGGCCTTATTTCTCCACCTCATACCTCATGCCCAAGGTAGACCACCTGACTCTGTCCAATCTGGCATTTGCTTGCCTTTATGGTCAAGTTGGCCTTCCCGAGAGCCTGCAAAACATGTCCTAGGTGGTTAACATGCTCTTCCCAGGATTGGATGAACACTGCAATGTCATCCAAGTATGCCATGCAGAAGTCCTCCATCCTAGCCAGAACCTGATTTACCAATCTTTGGAATGTTGCAGGTGCATTTTTCAGTCCAAAAGGCATAACCTTAAATTGGTATAAGCCATCTTGGGTAGAAAATGCAGTTTTTCTCCTTGGCATGGTCTGTCAGGGCTATTTGCCAATAGCCTGACGTTAGATAAAATGTGCTGAGGAACTTGGCTGCACCAAGTCTATCCACCAACTCATCTGTTCTAGGCAAAGGGTGGGCATCAGTCTTGGTGACTGCATTAAGAGCTCTATAATCCGCAAAGAATCTCAATTCTTTGGATCCTGCCTTTGGTACTAACACAACTGGGCTAGACCATGGACTAGTAGAGGGCTCTATTACCCCGAAGTCAAGCATCTTCCTGACCTCCCCTTTGATGTGGGATCTCACATTTTCTGACATTCTGTATCCTCTGCTTTTGACTGGCAGACAGTCACCAGTGAGTATATCATGCTGGCCCCAAGGGGTCAAGCCTGGTGAAAGTGAGAACAGGGAGGCAAACTGATTTAACATAGATGTGCACTCCTCTTGTTGCTCAGGTGTCAGATTTGAAGAGAGATTTACTCCTTCAATCTTTTTCATCCAAGGGTAAGCCTCTGAGGAGATCAGGGAGAGCTTCACGCTCTTCTTCCTCTTCTGTTGAAGCTAGGAGCAGGCTCCTACTTCCGACCTGGAGACATACGCCTTTAGTCTGTTGGTGTGGAAGACTCTGGGAGTCTCCTTGGGATTGCCCAAGTCCACCAAATAGTCCACCTCTCCAAGTTTACCCACCCCAGCCTTGAAGGGTCCCATCCATTTATCTTGCAAGACTCTCTGCCTTGTTGGGATCATAACTAGAACTAGCTGGTCTTGAGTGAACTCAACCCTGTTAGACTTTTGGTCATGCCAATGCTTGACCAAATCTTGTCCAGCTTTCAGGTTATCACTAGCGTCTGCCATCATGTGTGACATTCTCCTCCGGAGACCTATCACATAGTCAGTCACTCTGACTGGCTTGGGGGAAGGAGCACTCTCCAGCCCCTCCTTAATCAGGGTCAATGGACCTCTGACTGGATGGCCATAAAGAAGTTCAAAGGGAGAATAACCTACTCCCTCCTGATGGATTTCTCTACAAGCAAAGAGAAGGCATGGCAGTAGAAGGTCCCACTTTCTTTTAAGGGGATCTTTCGAAGCACCCATCATGCTCTTCATGGTTCTGTTGAACCTTTCTACCAATCCGTTTGTCTGATGGTGGAATGCGGTTGAGAACTTGTAAGTAACTCCACAGGTTTTCCACATGGCTTTCATGTAGTGGGACATAAAATGTGACCCCCTGTCAGAGATTACTTCCTTAGGAAACCCAACCCTGGTAAAAATACCATGGAGGGCCTTAGCTACAGCCTGAGCTGTAACAGTCCTCATATGAATTGCCATGGGGTATCTAGTAGCATGGTCTACTACAACAAGGATAAACCTGTTGCCTGAGGAGGTTGGAGGATCAGGGGGACCAACAATGTCAATCCCTACCCTCTCAAATGGGACTCCCACTACTGGGAGAGGCACTAAAGGTGCCACATTCTTGGAACCAACCTTACCAGAAGTGTGGCAGGTGTGGCAGCTCTTGCAAAACGTATCTACCTCAGCCCCGATCTTTGGCCAATAAAAGTAGAGTGAGAGCCTTTCTTTGGTCTTCTTGAAACTCAAGTGACCAGCCAAAGGAATCTCATGGGCTAGTTGCAAGAACTGTTGTATATTTTCTTGAGGTACTACAAGCCGCTTGTAGTCTGCAGGTGCAGACTCAGTTGGTTCACTGTAGAAGAGGCCATCTTCCCAGTGCAACCTATACTTCCCAGGCTCTTGCCCATCAGCCTGAGAAGCTGCCTGATGGTGAAGACCTTCCAGAGTTGGACATTCTGTCTGTCCCTTACTGAAGTCTGCCCTGTTGGGTCCACCTTCTGCCAGTAAAGACTGCATCTCAGGATGGTCAACAGGATCCAGATCTCCAATGAGTTCTTGGCCTTCCACTAGCTCATCTTCAGAGTCTAGCTCAACCACACAGGGTTGTACCTCCCTCTCAGCCTCAGCTGGATGTGGAGTTACAGATGTAACTTTAGACAACCCAGGGGACGTCCTTGTTGGAAGCACTGGAGTGCTTGCTGTTGGCTGTTTCTTGGAAGTCTTGGGTTTCCCCTTTGCTTCTTGGTGTTCAGAGATAGCAAGTTGTAACTCCAGTGGAGTAGGAGTGATATCCTTCTTCATCATCTCCTTGGGAGTACCTCTCGTGGTTCTCTCCCTTGCAGGTCTGGTGAGCTCATGTAACCTTTTACTAGGAGGTCTGGGGGTATGTGACACTACTCCAAGAGTCTTCAGGTCATTTCCCAACAGAACCCTTCCTGGTACCTCACTTTGTATGCTGACAGGTATCTTCACAGTCATGTCATTACACTGGATGAGAACTGGTAATTGGGGAAGCATCTGCACAGGCCCTTCAGCTAACTTGGTGAGGCGTTTGGGTGCCTTAGCAACATCCTCTGCCTGAAAAAATGATTTATCCACCACAGTTATGCTGGCCTCAGTGTCCCTAATGGCAGGAGTCTCCTGACCATTCACCTGGACACTGTCCATATAATACTCTTTAGTATTATCTGGGATATAATTATATACATCTAAATTCTGTTGTTCCCACAACCCCAGAGACACTAAAGAAACACTGGCTGAGACTCCAATGGGTCATCAGCCAGTAGTAGAAAGTTTCCACTGGCCATCTGTACTTCCTCCTCTGGAGCGAAGGCTAAGGAGACAGTGTGGACCCCTGAAGGTTTACCCTTACATCTGGGATCCCCTTTCACATGGTCAGGCGAGCTACAAACATAACATTTACCAAAAGCTTTTTTGGAATGGTGGCTTGCTCTGACCTCCTTCTGGTTTGGCACCAGAAGGTACACTAGCCTGATTCGGTTTCCCTTGTGGCTTACCCTTATTGTTTTGTTTGGGGCCCTCTTTAGGATTGGAATTATTAGAATTCTCTTTGGAGTCCTTTTTAGGCTGTTTCCCCTCATCCTTTTTCTGAGTTGCCCCAGAGTCCTTGTGAGTAGCTCTGTTGGCAACCCACAAGTCAGCAGCCTTAGCTAGTCTTCTGGAATCTAATTCCTTTGAATCAGCCAAGTGCTGTCTGAGCTCAGGAGAGCAGGCATCATAAATTGACTCCAACATCACAAGATTCTTCATTCCCTCATAAGTGTTCACCTTGTAACCCTTAATCCATCCCTCTATGTTCTTCAAACTTTCACTCACCCAGGTAGCCCAAGGGGTACCATCATGTTTTTGAGGGTCCTATACCTCTTAAGGTACTGGGAAGGGGCCTTCCCAAATCTATCTATCAAAGCTAACTTCACACATTCATAATCCTTCTTATCCACCTCCCCCAACTCCATTACCACATCAGATGCAACAGGGGGGGGAGCCTAGAGAACAACCAGGGAAGTAACTCATTCCCTGAGATGTCCTGGAGCCCATGATTTTACTCAAATATAGCCAACCAATCCAACACATCCAACTTAGGCTCATACATACCCACAATCTCTTTAGGCATACGGGGTCTTTTGGGACTGGAACGCCTAGAGGATCCGGAGAGAGAAGCATTTTCAACAGACAATTTCTTCATCTCTAGCTCATGCTTGAGCTGCATTTCTCTGAGCCTTAGTTCCTGATTCAGTTCTTGGTGTCTTTGTTCTGCTTGAGCATTACGTTTTTTAAACTTCAATTCAAGTTCCATTTTCTCTAGTTCAAGACATTGAGGACTAAGTGTGGGACCTGGTAAAGGTCCAGTAGGTACAGCTGGTAGAGCAGACAGAGGCCTAGGGGGGACAGTCACAGCAGCCTCACCCTCCACTTCTGACTCTTCCTCAGGATTATCAATACTTTGATCAATATCAATATCATTACTGTTATCTACATTCTCTGGAAGAGTGGGTTCCTCTGAACCATCACCCAGACTTTGGTTTGCTAACAATCTTTCTATTAGCTCCATTTTCTTGCCTTTAGTCAGGAGATTCTTATGCTTACAGAGAACTCTTAAACAATCAGCGGTTTTTGTAGCAAGGGACTCTTGACTATAACTTTCCATAGTTGACAGGTTAGAAAATAAACGTTTTAGTGCTAAGCTTTGTGGTTAGTTACACTAGGTATCTATAAGCACACTAAAATGTATACTCAATACAAATCCCACCGCTGTACACCAGTGTTAGGCAGAAACCTGTGCAGTTCCCTTAGGGACCACTGCAAAAAGTTTAAGACTACAGGTGTTGGCAGTAAACCCAATTGGTAGCAGTCTGTACCACCCAGATTTACCTGGTAGCTGTGGCTGAGCAGTCAGACTTCTCTCAAGAAGAGTTAGGCAGTATATAGAGTATACACATTAGGTACAAAAATACAGTAGCACAAGCAAACACTGACCAGAGCTTTGGTATAAAAGTATATAATTATTCATTTAAATACACACTAATATGTCAAGCAAGTTCAAACACAGTCACTAGAAATATATACACCTCCCCGATTAATTATTCGACAAGTCTTAGGAAAAGAACACCACTTATTATCAACACAGAGCTGAGCGCTTAACCAAGATGGCACTCCAAAAATTATTTAAAAGGGGAGGGGAAAAGGCAGAATTAGGAAAGCACACAATACCAACACTTTTAAAAGAACCACAGCAAATCAAGAAAGGCAGAGTCTACTGATAGAGCAAAAAGTTCATAGGCCAGGCCCACTCTTAGGGAGCAAGGCGGAATGTGCCCAAGATCACACAGTTGAAGTACACTTTAAAAGTCTTTGCAGATAGTTCAAAAAGGAGTTGGATCAGTTCAGAAAAGTTAGTTAACAGGTCCCAGGTCACCCCAGGATAGAGAGTCAAGGATTTACGGGACTCCTTGAACAGTCTGTTGCAAGGGAGACCAGGCGAGACACAGTACCTGAAATGGTGAGAAGGCTCCAGCGGGGGCAGGTGTTCCTGGCAGCGGGTGCAAGTCGGTGCTTTGTCCAGGGGAAGAGAAGATCTCGACGTGGAGGAAAGGTGGAGGTCGTTGCACTGCCAGTGAAGAAACCAGCCGCGGAGTTTCCCGGGTTAAAAGGTACTACCCTTTTATTCGCGGTAGTGGTGAAGCGTGGCTATCCGGCCGCCGGGGTGCTTGGCACGGGCGATTCGACCACGAGACAATCCAGGAAGGCGAAAAGAGGGCAAACTGGTTAACCCCACCAGTTCAAAGGAAGAAGACTCTCCAGGAAGAAGATCTTCTCTGTCGTTGGGAAGTGGTGAGTTGGTTCAGGAGGGCTCCACCGGTGCTGGCGTCGTTGCAGGTCGGCTCAGCTTCTCCCTCTTCGGATTCTTTAGGTCCTGTGGCGGCTTCAAAGGTTCCAGTCCCCAAAGCCCTGCTTTTATGCAGAAAACTCCCATTCATCAGTCCTAGCTGTCACTCAAACATGCTAAGTGGTGAGCCGGGCGGCTCACCACTGTGCCCATCACACAAGATTGCGACTTGAGTTGCCGAGGCAACTCAGTCCAGGGTGCCTATTCCCCCCTCCCACACATCCTGTAGACCCAGACAGAGTGGCACCACTTTTGGAGGCTTCTGTGCAGAAGCCCACCAAAAGTGGAACAAAGGGCTCGACTTGGGTTGGAGTTACAGAGGCGAACACAAACGCCATTTTAAAACCGAGTCCTGGCAAAAAGACCCAACCGGGGAATAAATATTAAATAAATAACCCAGCGGTATCTTTAACATTGCACCAAAAAAAGTGGTGCATTTAAAATGAATGGGAAAATCCCATAGGAAATATTCTGGTGGAATATTTTGCGTGGTAACCACTGCCACCAGTCAGAAACTCGACGAGGGGGGACTGCACAGTGCCCCCTCGAAAAACGGACCCAGGGGCAATCTAATTACCCCTACCAGTACTTCCACAATATGATGGTTTGTACTGGTTCTGTACACAATTTAAGACTAGTAAAGACAATGGTGACTTTACATGCCCTGGGAGACAGTAGTCAGTCCCAGGGTATGGTGTCTATGTTTGGGGGTCACTTTGACACCCCTGTGTTACTGCACTGAGGGTGCTGTGTAACACACTTACCAAAAACACATGAAGCCCTATGGGGTAAAAGACCCCATAGCCCATAAAACACATTACAAAGTCAAAGGACATTCTCAAATCATGCCTAAGAGTGGGAGAAAAAGAGTCTCACTCTTGCAGGAGAAAAAAAATAAACCCCGAAAATCCAGCAAAGCTGCTGGGGGGGACTCACTAGGTTTGGGAAATTAGCCTATACAGAGAATTCTCTCTAACACTCGTCCCCCCCCAGACTAAGGGTCAGGAGGATTTTATCCACTCCTGGATGAATCTCATAACTCTAGTCGATGACATACATCCTAGAGAGACCATCAGCATTTTGGTGGTGACACCCTGACCTGTGCTCAATGGTGAAATCAAACCCTTGAAGGCAGATTGACCATCTCAATAGTTTTGGGGTTTCCCCCCCATTTGCATCAACCATCTCAAGAGTTGATGGTCAGTCTGAATGACAAAAGTAGAACCATACAAGTATGGCCTAAACTTCTTCAGTGCCCACACAATAGCAAAACATTCTCTTTCAATTGTTGCCCACCTTGTCTCAGGATCCTTCAGCTTTCTGCTGATGAAGCAAACGGGGTGCTCCCTACCTTTCTCACCCAGTTGGCTAAGGACTGCACCTATACCTACATTAGAAGCATCTGTCTGTACAATGAAAGTTTGGTGGTAGTCAGGAGCTCTCAGTACTGGTGCTTGGCAAATAGCTTTCTTCAGGTTTTCAAAGGCCCGATTGCACTCCTCATTCCATCTGACCTTTTTAGGGAATTTTGGAGAGGAGATTACATTCAGTGGAGAAGCTATGGTCCCATAGTTCTCAATGAAATTCCTGTAATACCCAGTGAGGCCTATAAAGGCTCTCACCTGGGTTTGAGTAGTAGGTGTTGTCCAATTTTGCACAGCTTCAATCTTACTGAGCAAAGGCCTTATTTCTCCACCTCATACCTCATGCCCAAGGTAGACCACCTGACTCTGTCCAATCTGGCATTTGCTTGCCTTTATGGTCAAGTTGGCCTTCCCGAGAGCCTGCAAAACATGTCCTAGGTGGTTAACATGCTCTTCCCAGGATTGGATGAACACTGCAATGTCATCCAAGTATGCCATGCAGAAGTCCTCCATCCTAGCCAGAACCTGATTTACCAATCTTTGGAATGTTGCAGGTGCATTTTTCAGTCCAAAAGGCATAACCTTAAATTGGTATAAGCCATCTTGGGTAGAAAATGCAGTTTTTCTCCTTGGCATGGTCTGTCAGGGCTATTTGCCAATAGCCTGACGTTAGATAAAATGTGCTGAGGAACTTGGCTGCACCAGGTCTATCCACCAACTCATCTGTTCTAGGCAAAGGGTGGGCATCAGTCTTGGTGACTGCATTAAGAGCTCTATAATCCGCAAAGAATCTCAATTCTTTGGATCCTGCCTTTGGTACTAACACAACTGGGCTAGACCATGGACTAGTAGAGGGCTCTATTACCCCGAGGTCAAGCATCTTCCTGACCTCCCCTTTGATGTGGGATCTCACATTTTCTGACATTCTGTATCCTCTGCTTTTGACTGGCAGACAGTCACCAGTGAGTATATCATGCTGGCCCCAAGGGGTCAAGCCTGGTGAAAGTGAGAACAGGGAGGCAAACTGATTTAACATAGATGTGCACTCCTCTTGTTGCTCAGGTGTCAGATTTGAAGAGAGATTTACTCCTTCAATCTTTTTCATCCAAGGGTAAGCCTCTGAGGAGATCAGGGAGAGCTTCACGCTCTTCTTCCTCTTCTGTTGAAGCTAGGAGCAGGCTCCTACTTCCGACCTGGAGACATACGCCTTTAGTCTGTTGGTGTGGAAGACTCTGGGAGTCTCCTTGGGATTGCCCAAGTCCACCAAATAGTCCACCTCTCCAAGTTTACCCACCCCAGCCTTGAAGGGTCCCATCCATTTATCTTGCAAGACTCTCTGCCTTGTTGGGATCATAACTAGAACTAGCTGGTCTTGAGTGAACTCAACCCTGTTAGACTTTTGGTCATGCCAATGCTTGACCAAAGCTTGTCCAGCTTTCAGGTTATCACTAGCGTCTGCCATCATGTGTGACATTCTCCTCCGGAGACCTATCACATAGTCAGTCACTCTGACTGGCTTGGGGGAAGGAGCACTCTCCAGCCCCTCCTTAATCAGGGTCAATGGACCTCTGACTGGATGGCCATAAAGAAGTTCAAAGGGAGAATAACCTACTCCCTCCTGATGGATTTCTCTACAAGCAAAGAGAAGGCATGGCAGTAGAAGGTCCCACTTTCTTTTAAGGGGATCTTTCGAAGCACCCATCATGCTCTTCATGGTTCTGTTGAACCTTTCTACCAATCCGTTTGTCTGATGGTGGAATGCGGTTGAGAACTTGTAAGTAACTCCACAGGTTTTCCACATGGCTTTCATGTAGTGGGACATAAAATGTGACCCCCTGTCAGAGATTACTTCCTTAGGAAACCCAACCCTGGTAAAAATACCATGGAGGGCCTTAGCTACAGCCTGAGCTGTAACAGTCCTCATATGAATTGCCATGGGGTATCTAGTAGCATGGTCTACTACAACAAGGATAAACCTGTTGCCTGAGGAGGTTGGAGGATCAGGGGGACCAACAATGTCAATCCCTACCCTCTCAAATGGGACTCCCACTACTGGGAGAGGCACTAAAGGTGCCACATTCTTGGAACCAACCTTACCAGAAGTGTGGCAGGTGTGGCAGCTCTTGCAAAACGTATCTACCTCAGCCCCGATCTTTGGCCAATAAAAGTAGAGTGAGAGCCTTTCTTTGGTCTTCTTGAAACTCAAGTGACCAGCCAAAGGAATCTCATGGGCTAGTTGCAAGAACTGTTGTATATTTTCTTGAGGTACTACAAGCCGCTTGTAGTCTGCAGGTGCAGACTCAGTTGGTTCACTGTAGAAGAGGCCATCTTCCCAGTGCAACCTATACTTCCCAGGCTCTTGCCCATCAGCCTGAGAAGCTGCCTGATGGTGAAGACCTTCCAGAGTTGGACATTCTGTCTGTCCCTTACTGAAGTCTGCCCTGTTGGGTCCACCCTCTGCCAGTAAAGACTGCATCTCAGGATGGTCAACAGGATCCAGATCTCCAATGAGTTCTTGGCCTTCCACTAGCTCATCTTCAGAGTCTAGCTCAACCACACAGGGTTGTACCTCCCTCTCAGCCTCAGCTGGATGTGGAGTTACAGATGTAACTTTAGACAACCCAGGGGACGTCCTTGTTGGAAGCACTGGAGTGCTTGCTGTTGGCTGTTTCTTGGAAGTCTTGGGTTTCCCCTTTGCTTCTTGGTGTTCAGAGATAGCAAGTTGTAACTCCAGTGGAGTAGGAGTGATATCCTTCTTCATCATCTCCTTGGGAGTACCTCTCGTGGTTCTCTCCCTTGCAGGTCTGGTGAGCTCATGTAACCTTTTACTAGGAGGTCTGGGGGTATGTGACACTACTCCAAGAGTCTTCAGGTCATTTCCCAACAGAACCCTTCCTGGTACCTCACTTTGTATGCTGACAGGTATCTTCACAGTCATGTCATTACACTGGATGAGAACTGGTAATTGGGGAAGCATCTGCACAGGCCCTGCAGCTAACTTGGTGAGGCGTTTGGGTGCCTTAGCAACATCCTCTGCCTGAAAAAATGATTTATCCACCACAGTTATGCTGGCCTCAGTGTCCCTAATGGCAGGAGTCTCCTGACCATTCACCTGGACACTGTCCATATAATACTCTTTAGTATTATCTGGGATATAATTATATACATCTAAATTCTGTTGTTCCCACAACCCCAGAGACACTAAAGAAACACTGGCTGAGACTCCAATGGGTCATCAGCCAGTAGTAGAAAGTTTCCACTGGCCATCTGTACTTCCTCCTCTGGAGCGAAGGCTAAGGAGACAGTGTGGACCCCTGAAGGTTTACCCTTACATCTGGGATCCCCTTTCACATGGTCAGGCGAGCTACAAACATAACATTTACCAAAAGCTTTTTTGGAATGGTGGCTTGCTCTGACCTCCTTCTGGTTTGGCACCAGAAGGTACACTAGCCTGATTCGGTTTCCCTTGTGGCTTACCCTTATTGTTTTGTTTGGGGCCCTCTTTAGGATTGGAATTATTAGAATTCTCTTTGGAGTCCTTTTTAGGCTGTTTCCCCTCATCCTTTTTCTGAGTTGCCCCAGAGTCCTTGTGAGTAGCTCTGTTGGCAACCCACAAGTCAGCAGCCTTAGCTAGTCTTCTGGAATCTAATTCCTTTGAATCAGCCAAGTGCTGTCTGAGCTCAGGAGAGCAGGCATCATAAATTGACTCCAACATCACAAGATTCTTCATTCCCTCATAAGTGTTCACCTTGTAACCCTTAATCCATCCCTCTATGTTCTTCAAACTTTCACTCACCCAGGTAGCCCAAGGGGTACCATCATGTTTTTGAGGGTCCTATACCTCTTAAGGTACTGGGAAGGGGTCTTCCCAAATCTATCTATCAAAGCTAACTTCACACATTCATAATCCTTCTTATCCACCTCCCCCAACTCCATTACCACATCAGATGCAACAGGGGGGGAGCCTAGAGAACAACCAGGGAAGTGACTCATTCCCTGAGATGTCCTGGAGCCCATGATTTTACTCAAATATAGCCAACCAATCCAACACATCCAACTTAGGCTCATACATACCCACAATCTCTTTAGGCATACGGGGTCTTTTGGGACTGGAACGCCTAGAGGATCCGGAGAGAGAAGCATTTTCAACAGACAATTTCTTCATCTCTAGCTCATGCTTGAGCTGCATTTCTCTGAGCCTTAGTTCCTGATTCAGTTCTTGGTGTCTTTGTTCTGCTTGAGCATTACGTTTTTTAAACTTCAATTCAAGTTCCATTTTCTCTAGTTCAAGACATTGAGGACTAAGTGTGGGACCTGGTAAAGGTCCAGTAGGTACAGCTGGTAGAGCAGACAGAGGCCTAGGGGGGACAGTCACAGCAGCCTCACCCTCCACTTCTGACTCTTCCTCAGGATTATCAATACTTTGATCAATATCAATATCATTACTGTTATCTACATTCTCTGGAAGAGTGGGTTCCTCTGAACCATCACCCAGACTTTGGTTTGCTAACAATCTTTCTATTAGCTCCATTTTCTTGCCTTTAGTCAGGAGATTCTTATGCTTACAGAGAACTCTTAAACAATCAGCGGTTTTTGTAGCAAGGGACTCTTGACTATAACTTTCCATAGTTGACAGGTTAGAAAATAAACGTTTTAGTGCTAAGCTTTGTGGTTAGTTACACTAGGTATCTATAAGCACACTAAAATGTATACTCAATACAAATCCCACCGCTGTACACCAGTGTTAGGCAGAAACCTGTGCAGTTCCCTTAGGGACCACTGCAAAAAGTTTAAGACTACAGGTGTTGGCAGTAAACCCAATTGGTAGCAGTCTGTACCACCCAGATTTACCTGGTAGCTGTGGCTGAGCAGTCAGACTTCTCTCAAGAAGAGTTAGGCAGTATATAGAGTATACACATTAGGTACAAAAATACAGTAGCACAAGCAAACACTGACCAGAGCTTTGGTATAAAAGTATATAATTATTCATTTAAATACACACTAATATGTCAAGCAAGTTCAAACACAGTCACTAGAAATATATACACCTCCCCGATTAATTATTCGACAAGTCTTAGGAAAAGAACACCACTTATTATCAACACAGAGCTGAGCGCTTAACCAAGATGGCACTCCAAAAATTATTTAAAAGGGGAGGGGAAAAGGCAGAATTAGGAAAGCACACAATACCAACACTTTTAAAAGAACCACAGCAAATCAAGAAAGGCAGAGTCTACTGATAGAGCAAAAAGTTCATAGGCCAGGCCCACTCTTAGGGAGCAAGGCGGAATGTGCCCAAGATCACACAGTTGAAGTACACTTTAAAAGTCTTTGCAGATAGTTCAAAAAGGAGTTGGATCAGTTCAGAAAAGTTAGTTAACAGGTCCCAGGTCACCCCAGGATAGAGAGTCAAGGATTTACGGGACTCCTTGAACAGTCTGTTGCAAGGGAGACCAGGCGAGACACAGTACCTGAAATGGTGAGAAGGCTCCAGCGGGGGCAGGTGTTCCTGGCAGCGGGTGCAAGTCGGTGCTTTGTCCAGGGGAAGAGAAGATCTCGACGTGGAGGAAAGGTGGAGGTCGTTGCACTGCCAGTGAAGAAACCAGCCGCGGAGTTTCCCGGGTTAAAAGGTACTACCCTTTTATTCGCGGTAGTGGTGAAGCGTGGCTATCCGGCCGCCGGGGTGCTTGGCACGGGCGATTCGACCACGAGACAATCCAGGAAGGCGAAAAGAGGGCAAACTGGTTAACCCCACCAGTTCAAAGGAAGAAGACTCTCCAGGAAGAAGATCTTCTCTGTCGTTGGGAAGTGGTGAGTTGGTTCAGCAGGGCTCCACCGGTGCTGGCGTCGTTGCAGGTCGGCTCAGCTTCTCCCTCTTCGGATTCTTTAGGTCCTGTGGCGGCTTCAAAGGTTCCAGTCCCCAAAGCCCTGCTTTTATGCAGAAAACTCCCATTCATCAGTCCTAGCTGTCACTCAAACATGCTAAGTGGTGAGCCGGGCGGCTCACCACTGTGCCCATCACACAAGATTGCGACTTGAGTTGCCGAGGCAACTCAGTCCAGGGTGCCTATTCCCCCCTCCCACACATCCTGTAGACCCAGACAGAGTGGCACCACTTTTGGAGGCTTCTGTGCAGAAGCCCACCAAAAGTGGAACAAAGGGCTCGACTTGGGTTGGAGTTACAGAGGCGAACACAAACGCCATTTTAAAACCGAGTCCTGGCAAAAAGACCCAACCGGGGAATAAATATTAAATAAATAACCCAGCGGTATCTTTAACATTGCACCAAAAAAAGTGGTGCATTTAAAATGAATGGGAAAATCCCATAGGAAATATTCTGGTGGAATATTTTGCGTGGTAACCACTGCCACCAGTCAGAAACTCGACGAGGGGGGACTGCACAGTGCCCCCTCGAAAAACGGACCCAGGGGCAATCTAATTACCCCTACCAGTACTTCCACAATATGATGGTTTGTACTGGTTCTGTACACAATTTAAGACTAGTAAAGACAATGGTGACTTTACATGCCCTGGGAGACAGTAGTCAGTCCCAGGGTATGGTGTCTATGTTTGGGGGTCACTTTGACACCCCTGTGTTACTGCACTGAGGGTGCTGTGTAACACACTTACCAAAAACACATGAAGCCCTATGGGGTAAAAGACCCCATAGCCCATAAAACACATTACAAAGTCAAAGGACATTCTCAAATCATGCCTAAGAGTGGGAGAAAAAGAGTCTCACTCTTGCAGGAGAAAAAAAATAAACCCCGAAAATCCAGCAAAGCTGCTGGGGGGGACTCACTAGGTTTGGGAAATTAGCCTATACAGAGAATTCTCTCTAACACTCGTCCCCCCCCCAGACTAAGGGTCAGGAGGATTTTATCCACTCCTGGATGAATCTCATAACTCTAGTCGATGACATACATCCTAGAGAGACCATCAGCATTTTGGTGGTGACACCCTGACCTGTGCTCAATGGTGAAATCAAACCCTTGAAGGCAGATTGACCATCTCAATAGTTTTGGGGTTTCCCCCCCATTTGCATCAACCATCTCAAGAGTTGATGGTCAGTCTGAATGACAAAAGTAGAACCATACAAGTATGGCCTAAACTTCTTCAGTGCCCACACAATAGCAAAACATTCTCTTTCAATTGTTGCCCACCTTGTCTCAGGATCCTTCAGCTTTCTGCTGATGAAGCAAACGGGGTGCTCCCTACCTTTCTCACCCAGTTGGCTAAGGACTGCACCTATACCTACATTAGAAGCATCTGTCTGTACAATGAAAGTTTGGTGGTAGTCAGGAGCTCTCAGTACTGGTGCTTGGCAAATAGCTTTCTTCAGGTTTTCAAAGGCCCGATTGCACTCCTCATTCCATCTGACCTTTTTAGGGAATTTTGGAGAGGAGATTACATTCAGTGGAGAAGCTATGGTCCCATAGTTCTCAATGAAATTCCTGTAATACCCAGTGAGGCCTATAAAGGCTCTCACCTGGGTTTGAGTAGTAGGTGTTGTCCAATTTTGCACAGCTTCAATCTTACTGAGCAAAGGCCTTATTTCTCCACCTCATACCTCATGCCCAAGGTAGACCACCTGACTCTGTCCAATCTGGCATTTGCTTGCCTTTATGGTCAAGTTGGCCTTCCCGAGAGCCTGCAAAACATGTCCTAGGTGGTTAACATGCTCTTCCCAGGATTGGATGAACACTGCAATGTCATCCAAGTATGCCATGCAGAAGTCCTCCATCCTAGCCAGAACCTGATTTACCAATCTTTGGAATGTTGCAGGTGCATTTTTCAGTCCAAAAGGCATAACCTTAAATTGGTATAAGCCATCTTGGGTAGAAAATGCAGTTTTTCTCCTTGGCATGGTCTGTCAGGGCTATTTGCCAATAGCCTGACGTTAGATAAAATGTGCTGAGGAACTTGGCTGCACCAAGTCTATCCACCAACTCATCTGTTCTAGGCAAAGGGTGGGCATCAGTCTTGGTGACTGCATTAAGAGCTCTATAATCCGCAAAGAATCTCAATTCTTTGGATCCTGCCTTTGGTACTAACACAACTGGGCTAGACCATGGACTAGTAGAGGGCTCTATTACCCCGAGGTCAAGCATCTTCCTGACCTCCCCTTTGATGTGGGATCTCACATTTTCTGACATTCTGTATCCTCTGCTTTTGACTGGCAGACAGTCACCAGTGAGTATATCATGCTGGCCCCAAGGGGTCAAGCCTGGTGAAAGTGAGAACAGGGAGGCAAACTGATTTAACATAGATGTGCACTCCTCTTGTTGCTCAGGTGTCAGATTTGAAGAGAGATTTACTCCTTCAATCTTTTTCATCCAAGGGTAAGCCTCTGAGGAGATCAGGGAGAGCTTCACGCTCTTCTTCCTCTTCTGTTGAAGCTAGGAGCAGGCTCCTACTTCCGACCTGGAGACATACGCCTTTAGTCTGTTGGTGTGGAAGACTCTGGGAGTCTCCTTGGGATTGCCCAAGTCCACCAAATAGTCCACCTCTCCAAGTTTACCCACCCCAGCCTTGAAGGGTCCCATCCATTTATCTTGCAAGACTCTCTGCCTTGTTGGGATCATAACTAGAACTAGCTGGTCTTGAGTGAACTCAACCCTGTTAGACTTTTGGTCATGCCAATGCTTGACCAAAGCTTGTCCAGCTTTCAGGTTATCACTAGCGTCTGCCATCATGTGTGACATTCTCCTCCGGAGACCTATCACATAGTCAGTCACTCTGACTGGCTTGGGGGAAGGAGCACTCTCCAGCCCCTCCTTAATCAGGGTCAATGGACCTCTGACTGGATGGCCATAAAGAAGTTCAAAGGGAGAATAACCTACTCCCTCCTGATGGATTTCTCTACAAGCAAAGAGAAGGCATGGCAGTAGAAGGTCCCACTTTCTTTTAAGGGGATCTTTCGAAGCACCCATCATGCTCTTCATGGTTCTGTTGAACCTTTCTACCAATCCGTTTGTCTGATGGTGGAATGCGGTTGAGAACTTGTAAGTAACTCCACAGGTTTTCCACATGGCTTTCATGTAGTGGGACATAAAATGTGACCCCCTGTCAGAGATTACTTCCTTAGGAAACCCAACCCTGGTAAAAATACCATGGAGGGCCTTAGCTACAGCCTGAGCTGTAACAGTCCTCATATGAATTGCCATGGGGTATCTAGTAGCATGGTCTACTACAACAAGGATAAACCTGTTGCCTGAGGAGGTTGGAGGATCAGGGGGACCAACAATGTCAATCCCTACCCTCTCAAATGGGACTCCCACTACTGGGAGAGGCACTAAAGGTGCCACATTCTTGGAACCAACCTTACCAGAAGTGTGGCAGGTGTGGCAGCTCTTGCAAAACGTATCTACCTCAGCCCCGATCTTTGGCCAATAAAAGTAGAGTGAGAGCCTTTCTTTGGTCTTCTTGAAACTCAAGTGACCAGCCAAAGGAATCTCATGGGCTAGTTGCAAGAACTGTTGTATATTTTCTTGAGGTACTACAAGCCGCTTGTAGTCTGCAGGTGCAGACTCAGTTGGTTCACTGTAGAAGAGGCCATCTTCCCAGTGCAACCTATACTTCCCAGGCTCTTGCCCATCAGCCTGAGAAGCTGCCTGATGGTGAAGACCTTCCAGAGTTGGACATTCTGTCTGTCCCTTACTGAAGTCTGCCCTGTTGGGTCCACCTTCTGCCAGTAAAGACTGCATCTCAGGATGGTCAACAGGATCCAGATCTCCAATGAGTTCTTGGCCTTCCACTAGCTCATCTTCAGAGTCTAGCTCAACCACACAGGGTTGTACCTCCCTCTCAGCCTCAGCTGGATGTGGAGTTACAGATGTAACTTTAGACAACCCAGGGGACGTCCTTGTTGGAAGCACTGGAGTGCTTGCTGTTGGCTGTTTCTTGGAAGTCTTGGGTTTCCCCTTTGCTTCTTGGTGTTCAGAGATAGCAAGTTGTAACTCCAGTGGAGTAGGAGTGATATCCTTCTTCATCATCTCCTTGGGAGTACCTCTCGTGGTTCTCTCCCTTGCAGGTCTGGTGAGCTCATGTAACCTTTTACTAGGAGGTCTGGGGGTATGTGACACTACTCCAAGAGTCTTCAGGTCATTTCCCAACAGAACCCTTCCTGGTACCTCACTGTGTATGCTGACAGGTATCTTCACAGTCATGTCATTACACTGGATGAGAACTGGTAATTGGGGAAGCATCTGCACAGGCCCTTCAGCTAACTTGGTGAGGCGTTTGGGTGCCTTAGCAACATCCTCTGCCTGAAAAAATGATTTATCCACCACAGTTATGCTGGCCTCAGTGTCCCTAATGGCAGGAGTCTCCTGACCATTCACCTGGACACTGTCCATATAATACTCTTTAGTATTATCTGGGATATAATTATATACATCTAAATTCTGTTGTTCCCACAACCCCAGAGACACTAAAGAAACACTGGCTGAGACTCCAATGGGTCATCAGCCAGTAGTAGAAAGTTTCCACTGGCCATCTGTACTTCCTCCTCTGGAGCGAAGGCTAAGGAGACAGTGTGGACCCCTGAAGGTTTACCCTTACATCTGGGATCCCCTTTCACATGGTCAGGCGAGCTACAAACATAACATTTACCAAAAGCTTTTTTGGAATGGTGGCTTGCTCTGACCTCCTTCTGGTTTGGCACCAGAAGGTACACTAGCCTGATTCGGTTTCCCTTGTGGCTTACCCTTATTGTTTTGTTTGGGGCCCTCTTTAGGATTGGAATTATTAGAATTCTCTTTGGAGTCCTTTTTAGGCTGTTTCCCCTCATCCTTTTTCTGAGTTGCCCCAGAGTCCTTGTGAGTAGCTCTGTTGGCAACCCACAAGTCAGCAGCCTTAGCTAGTCTTCTGGAATCTAATTCCTTTGAATCAGCCAAGTGCTGTCTGAGCTCAGGAGAGCAGGCATCATAAATTGACTCCAACATCACAAGATTCTTCATTCCCTCATAAGTGTTCACCTTGTAACCCTTAATCCATCCCTCTATGTTCTTCAAACTTTCACTCACCCAGGTAGCCCAAGGGGTACCATCATGTTTTTGAGGGTCCTATACCTCTTAAGGTACTGGGAAGGGGTCTTCCCAAATCTATCTATCAAAGCTAACTTCACACATTCATAATCCTTCTTATCCACCTCCCCCAACTCCATTACCACATCAGATGCAACAGGGGGGGAGCCTAGAGAACAACCAGGGAAGTGACTCATTCCCTGAGATGTCCTGGAGCCCATGATTTTACTCAAATATAGCCAACCAATCCAACACATCCAACTTAGGCTCATACATACCCACAATCTCTTTAGGCATACGGGGTCTTTTGGGACTGGAACGCCTAGAGGATCCGGAGAGAGAAGCATTTTCAACAGACAATTTCTTCATCTCTAGCTCATGCTTGAGCTGCATTTCTCTGAGCCTTAGTTCCTGATTCAGTTCTTGGTGTCTTTGTTCTGCTTGAGCATTACGTTTTTTAAACTTCAATTCAAGTTCCATTTTCTCTAGTTCAAGACATTGAGGACTAAGTGTGGGACCTGGTAAAGGTCCAGTAGGTACAGCTGGTAGAGCAGACAGAGGCCTAGGGGGGACAGTCACAGCAGCCTCACCCTCCACTTCTGACTCTTCCTCAGGATTATCAATACTTTGATCAATATCAATATCATTACTGTTATCTACATTCTCTGGAAGAGTGGGTTCCTCTGAACCATCACCCAGACTTTGGTTTGCTAACAATCTTTCTATTAGCTCCATTTTCTTGCCTTTAGTCAGGAGATTCTTATGCTTACAGAGAACTCTTAAACAATCAGCGGTTTTTGTAGCAAGGGACTCTTGACTATAACTTTCCATAGTTGACAGGTTAGAAAATAAACGTTTTAGTGCTAAGCTTTGTGGTTAGTTACACTAGGTATCTATAAGCACACTAAAATGTATACTCAATACAAATCCCACCGCTGTACACCAGTGTTAGGCAGAAACCTGTGCAGTTCCCTTAGGGACCACTGCAAAAAGTTTAAGACTACAGGTGTTGGCAGTAAACCCAATTGGTAGCAGTCTGTACCACCCAGATTTACCTGGTAGCTGTGGCTGAGCAGTCAGACTTCTCTCAAGAAGAGTTAGGCAGTATATAGAGTATACACATTAGGTACAAAAATACAGTAGCACAAGCAAACACTGACCAGAGCTTTGGTATAAAAGTATATAATTATTCATTTAAATACACACTAATATGTCAAGCAAGTTCAAACACAGTCACTAGAAATATATACACCTCCCCGATTAATTATTCGACAAGTCTTAGGAAAAGAACACCACTTATTATCAACACAGAGCTGAGCGCTTAACCAAGATGGCACTCCAAAAATTATTTAAAAGGGGAGGGGAAAAGGCAGAATTAGGAAAGCACACAATACCAACACTTTTAAAAGAACCACAGCAAATCAAGAAAGGCAGAGTCTACTGATAGAGCAAAAAGTTCATAGGCCAGGCCCACTCTTAGGGAGCAAGGCGGAATGTGCCCAAGATCACACAGTTGAAGTACACTTTAAAAGTCTTTGCAGATAGTTCAAAAAGGAGTTGGATCAGTTCAGAAAAGTTAGTTAACAGGTCCCAGGTCACCTGAGGATAGAGAGTCAAGGATTTACGGGACTCCTTGAACAGTCTGTTGCAAGGGAGAACAGGCGAGACACAGTACCTGAAATGGTGAGAAGGCTCCAGCGGGGGCAGGTGTTCCTGGCAGCGGGTGCAAGTCGGTGCTTTGTCCAGGGGAAGAGAAGATCTCGACGTGGAGGAAAGGTGGAGGTCGTTGCACTGCCAGTGAAGAAACCAGCCGCGGAGTTTCCCGGGTTAAAAGGTACTACCCTTTTATTCGCGGTAGTGGTGAAGCGTGGCTATCCGGCCGCCGGGGTGCTTGGCACGGGCGATTCGACCACGAGACAATCCAGGAAGGCGAAAAGAGGGCAAACTGGTTAACCCCACCAGTTCAAAGGAAGAAGACTCTCCAGGAAGAAGATCTTCTCTGTCGTTGGGAAGTGGTGAGTTGGTTCAGCAGGGCTCCACCGGTGCTGGCGTCGTTGCAGGTCGGCTCAGCTTCTCCCTCTTCGGATTCTTTAGGTCCTGTGGCGACTTCTGAAGTTCCAGTCCCCAAAGCCCTGCTTTTATGCAGAAAACCCCCATTCATCCGTCCTAGCTGTCACTCAAACATGCTAAGTGGTGAGCCGGGCGGCTCACCACTGTACCAATCACACAAGAGTGCGACTTGAGTTGCTGAGGCAACTCAGTCCAGGGTGCCTATTCCCCCCTCCCACACATCCTGTAGACCCAGACAGAGTGGCACCACTTTTGGAGGCTTCTGTGCAGAAGCCCGCCAAAAGTGGAACAAAAGGCTCGACTTGGGTTGGAGTTACAGAGGCGAACACAAACGCCATTTTAAAACCGAGTCCTGGCAAAAAGACCCAACCGGGGAATAAATATTAAATAAATAACCCAGCGGTATCTTTAACATTGCACCAAAAAAAGTGGTGTGTTTAAAATGAATGGGAAAATCCCGTAGGAAATATTCTGGGGGAATATTTTGCGTGGTAACCACTGCCACCAGCCAGAAACTCGATGAGGGGGGACTGCACAGTGCCCCCTTGAAAAACAGACGCAGGGGCAATCTAATTACCCCTACCAGTACTTCCACAATATGATGGTTTGTACTGGTTCTGTTCACAATTTAAGACTAGTAAAGTCAATGGTGACTTTACATGCCCTGGGAGACAGTAGTCAGTCCCAGGGTATGGAGTCTATGTGTGGGGGTCACTTTGACACCCCTGTGTTACTGCACTGAGGGTGCTGTGTAACACACTTACCAAAAACACATGAAGCCCTATGGAGTAAAAGACCCCATAGCCCATAAAACACATTACAAAGTCAAAGGACATTCTCAAATCATGCCTAACAGTGGGAGAAAAAGAGTCTCACTCTTGCAGGAGAAAAAAAATAAACTCCAAAAATCCAGCAAAGGTGCTGGGGGACTCACTAGGTTTGGGAAATTAGCCTATACAGAGAATTCTCCCTAGCACCCACGTCATAGGGACTTGTGGTCCATAAGACACTGGGTAACCTCTCGAAGTCTTCCACTGCAAAAATTGTGGTGGTGCTTTCTGCAAAATAGCCATTCTCTGTGGTACTACCCTGTAGTGTATTCTCACCCAACATGTAATGCTGATGTCAATCACTACCTTGTGATGTGATCGATCGTCCTGAAACAGTTCCTCATCAGTCATGTCAGTCAGTCTGTACCCTTCCCCCACTGCAATCACTGTCGTCCAGGATCGTCCTGTGTCATCTCTCCCATGTAATGTTATCCTGCCTTCCCCCACTATTGCTGCCTCGAAATCTATTGGGACCACTCTCCCCTCAGTCTCATCTAATGGAACTTCTGGCCTGAATATATACTTGTTGGGTAATTGCCATAACTTTCCATGAATCCTTGGAAACCATGCTATCAATAACTCCACTCCATATTGGAACAGTTCAATATCTACAGGCACCTCCTCTGTACCGTGTGCCTACAATATGCTTGAATAATCTCCCTTACATTCATGTAATGACTTCCTGGTGTTGAACACACTATCCCCTGGTCTGTGAATGAAATGGTACAGTTGTGATTCCTCATTATGTCTCTTCCCATTATGTTCATTGGTGTTTGTCTGGAATACAACAGTGACAAAGCTAAGTCATGCTCCACTATGGAGAGTGAGAGTTTGTCTGTAAAAGGAACCAAGTCCGTCGCCCCAGAGAATCCTTGAACATTCATGCTATTGCGTGACATTGGGTATCTCCATTCCCTGATATAGGATCTAGTCACCCCCTGTCCACGAGAAAGGAAAAAGTCTTGTCACCTATCATCACCCTAATACGTGGTTCCTCTGCTGGTTTGGGTGCAACAGATAGGATTAAACACATCAGGTCTGTCTGTGGGCTGTCCTATACTGGGTATAGAGACATCCCTGTCCCAGTGAATGGGTTTCCCCCACAACAGTCGCCTCCCCAACTTCTGAATAGGAGCCCATCCCATTAAATCTGTGAGTGTCAGAATTCCAGCACCCTGCTGTGCTGCTTGTGGTGTCTGCATATGTCCCTGTATCTGCGGTGCATGTTGTGCCTGTGGGTATGACTGTACAGGTCCCTGTATTTGTGATACCTGTGTGTGTGGGTATAGCTGTACGGCTTCCTGTATCTATGGTGCCTAGGTCACAGGCTGATATGCTTGCATGTGTGCTTCTTGGGTTTGGGCCTGTGTCTGGTCCTGGGCATAATAGTGGGTCTGTTCTGCTGCATATGTGGGTTGGTGTGGTATTCCCCCATTCTGTGCCATCCTCCCTGTGCTTCTGCACACTCAAGAGGTGTGCCCTATCGGTCCGCACACCCAGCACTGTGGAGCCCCCCCCCAATCGGTCTCTGATAGAACCCCTGAGGTCCCTCTTGTCCTTGCTGCATTTGGTGTCCATACCCTCCTCTCCTGGGTGCTACTCCTCTACCTCTGAACCCTTGGTGCATGTCTTTTTGCCCCGCAAAGCCCCCTGCTGCGGGTGGCTGCCTGTATTGCGCATGCAGCAAATCTGCGCCTTCCACGCTCATTAATACCGCCGCTTCCATTGTATATTTTCGATAATTTTGTTTGCACTAGCTTCGCTTCTTCCCGTTTTCTGTCCTCACCCTTTTTCCGTTCTCCTTGCATTAGCCTTCAACAGTGTGAATTTCCACAGGTTTGGCCTCCATTCCCACAAGTTTCTTAAGCTGCCTTTGCACGTGTTCAGGTAACCCGTGACACAATATGTGATAAAATAATCCCACTGTTTTATGCCACGGTTCATGGGCCTCCAGCCTCCACTTCTCTTGAATAGCTTGAATATATTGAAGGGGATCCTCATCCTCCCTCATTTTGCGTGCCATGATCATGCTAAAGTCTGAGGTATCTGGGTACTATATCCTCAGAGCGTGCTATGCGGCCATCCGACAATTATTGAACGGCGAACCATTGTGCGCCATGTTCTGTACTGTTACTCTGGGGTAACTTGCCCTTTACCATACATCGTCTGCAACCTTTCTGAGAATTTCTGAGAGCAAGCTCTTGATGTCACCCACAGCTAATAACGCCCCTGCTGTCATTCTCTCTAGCTCATATGCCCACTTCCCAGTCCCTGTAGTCAACAATGGTAACTTACATCTTAAATTGTCTTCGTCCATCTGCTGCCATGGTATATATTGAGGCTGCCTCCTCCCTATTCTAGTAGTGGGAATTGTGTCAGTCCTATGCCCCCACTTTGTCTCCCTGTGTCTTTGGTAGCGGTAAATGCCCTGTCATCTCTCCTTTTTTTCGCCCTGGCAAATCTCTAACCCTATGTGCATTGTGGTGATGTCACCGGTGCTGTCTGATAGACCTTTCGGACGCTGCAGCCACCCCCCTTCGTCTTCCCTAAGTCCGTCCATGTCTTTGCCGTCTCCGCATACTGTGCCTCTATCTGGACTCGTCCCCCAGGAACGACGAGAGGGTCTCTTCTCCTCACTCCCCAATAAATCATCGTCGGACCCTGTATCACCAGCAAAACTGTCATTGTCCTCCTGAAAGCTAGAGAAATCGATCTCGTCTCTGTCTATTTGTGGGCTAACCCTGCTGATTTTCCCTGCTTCTGTCTTGTTCTCTCCTTACTTGTGTCTCCTTTTCATTGTCGTCACTATAGTATACTAAATCCATCTTTACTTGTGCTGCTCTTGAGGCGTGCCCCTCCTCTTCTATGCATGGTTGTTCCCTAAGGAGTCGTTCTACTTCTAACGTCCTCTTATCCTTCTTTATTTGCACTTGCCTTTGCCGTTCTTCTTCAGCCTTTCTTTTTGCCATGTCCTCAAGCTCTCTCTGTCTTCTCGCTTCCCGCTCCTCCTGAACTCGTGCTTCTACCCTTTGTTTCTCTCTGCACACAATTTCATTTTCTTCTTTCTCTTCCCTTTCCCATCGTTCTACTTCCTCCATTATCATTTACTTACGCATTATCATTGCACATTCTCTAGCCTCTTCTTTTTCCTTGCTACTTCCCGGCTCATGCATCCTGTTTCTCCCACACTCTTCCCGTCCAATTTAAGCAATATCTGCCCGCCTACCCATTCATTCAGGACTATTTGCTCTTGCCCCTCAAGGCTTCCTCCTTTCCTCAGGTAATTTTCTTTTAATCTCACTTGAATCTCGCCGAGTTCCCTGCATTCGCCACCTGCGCTCTGCGCTCCCTTGGTTGTCTGCTCAGCTTCGCCCCTCCTTCTTACTATTTGCCGGAGGTGCAAATGTGGGATCGGTATAACCTGCCGCTTCTTTTAATTTCCTTGCGGGGTATAATCCCTGGGTTCCCGCTGCTGCTTCTTCGCTCTCTGTTTGTGGAGGAGGAGGGGGAGCCGAGTGGGATTCGTTCCCTGCGTCTTGCTGGCTCAACATCCATTGTCGCCGTGCCAGGTCCCCTTCCTCATCCTGAAACGTTTTCCATAACTCTAGTATCGCCATTTTGCTCGTTAACCATTGCTCATTGCTTTCTGTCTAAACTGCTTTGCAGCTTGCAATTCTTGCGAATTCTGCTTACTCTGCTCAACTGTTTACATTGTTGTCTGAATATGAAAGGGCAAGGTCGCGGGACTGAGGAGTTTGTTGAAACTCCTCATGAGTAGCCCAGAAAGGAATGCCCACGCTCCCTCTCTGTAGCCTTGAGGGAGAGCTGCAGGGCATTTAATCATTTCACAGCTGCCAGCCAGTCTTGTACTGTGGTAGAATATGTTAGAATAAAACAGCTAAAGACTTGAATTATGCTCTTCTTACGGCCCCGCTTCGCAAAACTATTTAGAGCGGGTTGGCTCCCAGGACACAAATAGTACCTCATAGATAGCAAAGCTTGGAATGTGGCTCTTCCCCCGTGTGCAGCTTACTTCCAAGAACAGAACCACCGTGTTCTGTTCAACAACTAAAAGATGCCTCCGCACTTTCTAATTGCACATTGTTACTAGAATAGACATCGAAAGTGTCATAATTGTCATAACCGTTGGAAATGTCCATCGTCATCCCGAGTTCAAAGAAACTTAATAAAGGGGGGTGTTAAACATGACATAGCTGATTGTATGATATGCATTTTGTATATATGTAACTGATGTACGTAATTCGGTCTCTTGCGTCCCTCGAGGTCTAGAAAACTCACGTCGCGGGGCGTGAGACCACAGTTGGTCAATTGGGACTATTTTTGCTTGCAATAAGCCCTAGCATTGGGAATTTGAACCTCGTGTCTGGCGCATCTTTTCGTGTATGGTTATTGCCTTGTTTCCATATCGCGAGGGACCCCTAGGGGCCCCTTTCAATCCGTTTGCTTAACTTTTTCCCCTTGTAAGCTTCATGTATGTACGTGTGTAATTGTTGCTGCACACATTTGGAGAAGCTCCCCTCTTTTGACCAAGGCTTTGCCAATTTGCCCTCTGTGCCGCAAGTCCATTCTGTGCTATATTTACAGATTTTGGTCTTATATCACGGGATGGACTTGCACATATGCTGTAGTGATGTGTCCCTCATGATTTTACGTGTGTACATTATATATCAATACTTACTTGACCTCAAATTGGGATTTCGACACCTCAACCTTTTTTTGAAATTCTCTTAATTTCTTATACCCCAATATCAGGTAACCAATACTCAATAACCACATCAACCTCTGCCTCTCCGCGTCTCAATCAATATCACGGTAGTGCTCTGCGCACCGCTCTTCTGCAGCTCTCTGCCCCAAAGGCTCAACTGGCAATTCTGCTCATGCGCTGCCCAAGCTACGCCCTGGAGGCGCTACCACTGTTTCAAAACTGATGCTCCTCTCGTACTACTGTAGTCCTACACAACAACCTGATTGGTGATATCACCTCTACAATAAGCAAGAAATGGCTGACCCCTGCCCCTTCAATCTGCAATCTGTCCACTTATAAAGTCCCCAAACACAATGACAAACCTGACAAGACACAAGTAACATTTATGTGGTCACCTTCCTGCCTAACCAACAGGGAAGACCAAGAGTTCACGTGATCTGCCTGTACCTACAGAGTCACCTTGTAGATAAAACACCTCCGCAAGACTTAACCAGGAGAACACCTTCCACGATGTAAGCTAGCTTCGCCTGCTAAACCCTAAACACAGGAATACCGTCATCCATGATCCAGGCTACAATGCTCAACCCACAGGAAATCCAATTTTTACATATCTTCTGTCATCCATACCCTTGAGTCAATTGTCTAAGCTGACTGCCCAAACTGATCGTCCTAAGCCCAAATGTTCCCTAACCAAGAACAAAAGTTACACAACAGCGCTCTTTACTAAATCCCAACACAACCATTCAGCGGAACCTTACACTCCCTTCCTTGTTTGCCACATAGCTGAGTCTGTACTTACATTCCACGATCCGCTGATGTCACTCGGACACCGAATCTCCCCCAACCTGCCCCTCTACCTTGCCAGTCTGATGGGCATCCCACGGAAGCCTACTTCTCTGTTCCTAGATTAAAAAATAGTCTTGTGGATTTAAGCGCGATATTGACATTCTGTCCGGGGTAGGAGCGAATATCTAAACCCAGAAGCCCATCGACCAGTTTGTATTTGTATTTGTATTTATTTGTTTATAAAGCGCTTTACACCAAAGCGCACAATTGAACAACTTAATGCATAACATAAACAGTATAACGGTAGAAGCAAATTACAATTATGAATCAGTCAATAAAACAGTAAGAAGAGCAATTAACTGAAGGGAATAGGGAGAGTAGTGCAGTAGGACTGTGTGGAGGGGGAGGGGTGAGGAGAAGAAGGAGGAGGGAAGGGGAAAAGGTGAGAGTGGACTGGTAGTGGAGGGGAGGGAGATAATCAAGGGGAAAGATAAAGGAGGGAGGGGAAGCAAGAAGGGGAAGGGGTTTAAAGGTGGAGAATGGAGAAGGAGAGATTTGAGGGAGGTGCAGAATGAGAAGGTAGGGATAGAGCGGATTGAGAGAGGTAGGGAGTTCCAGTGCAGGGGGGCTAGGAGTTGGAAGGAGCGGAAACGGGAGGGGGCACAAGGGGACAGAGGTACAGTGAGAAGGAAATGGTCAGCTGAATGAAGGGAGCGGGAGGGAGAGTAGAAAGAGAGGAGGGAGGAGAGATAAGGGGGAGATTTGAAGACAAGGCAGAGAACGTGAAATTTAAGTTGGGAGTGAAATGGAAGCCAGCCAAGGGAAGAGAGGGAAGCAGATATGGACTGACGGGAGGTAAGGAGACAGAGGGTACCAACAGCAGAATGGTAGATAGATTTGAGGGGGGCAAGATGAGAGGTAGGTAGTCCAAAGAATAAGGAGGAGCAATAGAAGAGGCGGGAGAAGATAAGGGAGGAGATTAAAAGTTTGGTAGCATGGAAGGTGAGAGAGGGGCGGACTTTGCAAATATTAAAGAGGTGGTAGCGACAGGCATGAGAAGTGAGAGAGATATGGTGGGAGAAAGAGAGAGAGGAATCAAAGTGAATGCCTAAATTACGGGCATGGGGGGAGATAGGGAGATTAGTAGGAGGAAAGTGAATGAAAGGTGGAGGAGAGGGAGGGGGAAGAGAGTTGGAGGGAAAGAATACAACTTCAGTCTTGTCAGTGTTGAGGGAGAGAAAGTGGGAAGACATCCAGTTCTTTATGGCAGTAAGACAAGAAGAGAGTTTTAGGTGGAGGTCGGTTGAGAAGGAGGAGAAAGAAAGGAAGAGTTGAGTGTCGTCAGCATAGAAATGGTGGGAGATGCCAAACAAGGAAATAACAGGAGCAAGGAGGGAGGTGTAGAGAGAGAAGAGGAAAGGTCCAAGCACCGAACCTTGAGGTAGGCCGTATTCTAGAGGTTGGGTTGGGGAGGACCGGCCACCCCAGAAAACAGTAAAAGAGCGGTAAGAGAGGGAAGAGGATAGCCAGTTACGAACAGAGCCTTTGAATCCAAACGAAGAAAGAGTGTTGAGAAGAAGGGGGTGATCGACAGTGTTGAAGGCAGCAGAGAGGTCAAGAAGAATAAGGACAGAGGATTGCTTAGAGTGTCGAGCAGACAGGAGTGAGTTAAGGATGTAGATGAGAGCAGTTTCAGGAGAGTGTTTAGGACGGAAGCCAGATTGGGAGGGGGGTAGGAGAGAGAGATTGGTGACAAAGGATGAGAGCTGAGAGTAGGCGAGGCACTCGAGAAGCTTAGAGAGGAATGGAAGAAGAGAGATAGGGCAGAAGTTAGAGGTGAGAAGGGCATCAGCAGAAGGTTTCTTCAAAATAGGGATGATCGTGGCGTGCTTGAAAGCTGAGGGAAAGGTGGCTGAGGGAAGACAGGTTTTGAAGAAGGACGTAAGGTAGGGAATAAGAAGAGGGTAGATCTTAGGGATAAGAAGGGATGGGAGAGGGTCGGTTGGGGCGGACATGGGGTGGACTTCGGAAAGGAGGGTGGAGATGTCAGAGGGGGAGATAGGTGAGATGTTGGACATGCAGGATGAGGGGGGGGTTCCATGTTTCCATGACCACATTCCATGACCAGTTTCCATGATCTCCATGATTTCAGGAAGGCCTGAACGTAATCAAATCTGGTGTGCAGGATAAGTGCTCTTATACACCTGACTGGTCTTCTCTGATCAAAGCCAGACATCCTCTGGTATGTCTGAACCAATGTATGGTTTTATGTAAGGTTTTATTAATGAAGGCATCTTGGTCTTCATAGGAGTTTAGGGTTAGACCGGGCACATTAGTCATAATCAACAAGGGACACCCCTTTATAGATTCGGTAATACCGATACTGCCGTATTACCGTTGGAGGATTCACCTCCAGCTGCAAGCTGGAGGTAAATCCGCCGACTTTCTGCCCATTTTCGGTGGAATTACAGCGCTGCTATTATGCCGAAAATGTCCCATTGAGTCAAATGGACTAAAAGAAAATGAGGATTTGCACTACCACCGCCACTTGCAATACAGCCGGACCAAGTGGCATTAAATGGTAATTGCGTTGGGTGGTATTCCGGCAGATTTACTGCCGGAATACGCCCACTCGTGATGACCTTCCTGGCCTTTACTGGGACCAGTGTGAGTGTTCCAGTAATGATTCTCACTCTTAGGTAATTTCAGCCCTTGGTCATTACTGGGATGAGTATGAGGGTTCCAGTAATATTTCTCACTCTTCAAAGTATGAGTGTTCCTGTAATGATTCTCGCTCTTCTTCAAATCTTAGTTCTCCGTGGGACGAGTATGAGTGTTTAGTTATTTTCAGTCCCCCCATTACCTTTCTGTCTCAGACATCGCGGCACCGGGCTTGCGGTTCACAAGGGGCCGTCTTCCATGATTCTGAGGTCGGCTTCTCGGCATTTCCTCTTTGTTCGGCCTCCTCTACGGTGCTTTCAGATAAGTGGTCTCCAAGTTGTTTAGGGACTCCCAAGTCGTTCTCAGCACCTCAAGCTGTGCATCTCCATGTCCTTCATTTCTGCCCTCACATCTGATTCGCATTAACTGGGCTACTCTCTTTCCATGGTCCAATCCTATCAGATTTATGACGATGCCATGTGTGATGCTGGAAATGCCTCCCTGTCCTTGTCCTATACCTCCTTAAACTGTGTGTTCTGTTTATTTTCTGCCAAGAGGAGTCCAGCCTGGACCCCCGGCAGTGCAGCTCTTCATTTTGTTCTTGGTGGACAAAGACTCATGGGATAACCTTGGGGCACCCATGGGTAGGGGTACAACACAGTACCCACAGTGTATGTTTTTGGGCACCTGTGTGTTGTCCACAGAGCAGAGTATGGGCTGGCGGCAGTTACATGCTGACTTGGTGGTGGTTCTGGGAATCCTTCATTTTTGGGATACCCAGGCCCTGCCATAGAAATAAATGGATTCCTACACAAAGGCAAGATGGCCACTGGTGACCTCTTGGTTTCCTTAGCCTTACCCTCATGTTTCTCAAAGTCCTGAGAAGCTCTGGCTCTATTCCCTTCTTCTGAAAGGCTGTTGGTTGGAAAGACCATATATGGCGTTGGGGCTACCTCCTGCCAAACTGGATGGAGCCTTCCCAGGGACAACTTCTTGTGGGTACACCCTTGGTGGGGAGCCTGCATGAATGGAGTGAGTAGTCAATATGCAGTCTCTGTTGTTGGTGTCTGGTTTTGGTTGTATAACAAAATGCCTAAGCCAGCCCTGACTGAAACTGGAATTAATGCAGTGTAGTGCACTGAAAGGCTGGGGTGTAGCCGGCAATCCACATCCTGTGTTGTGGATGTCTGGTTTCTAGTGAATGGTCTTGATGTCTGTAAGCCTGATTGGGTGATGCCTGCATGAATACACTTGTGTGTGATTGGCTGGCTGAGCCTGGCTCATCCCGAATGAACAGGGAGTGTTTTGTACAACAGGGGGCCCCACATTCAGCTCCTTTTCAGAAACTGAAACAAGAAACCTGAAGCCGAAGGTGAAGTCATCTTAAGCTTGCATCCTGGAATCCAACTGGAGGAAGATGTCTGCGGCTGCATTTCTTCATCTATTACGAAAGCTGCCGTGCTGAATCAATGACAGAATCAGAGAGGACATGGATAGGCGACCTCTTCCTGCAGCTACGAGTTAACATCGTGAAACTGCTGCTCTTCACCCGAAGTGTCCTGGAAGCCAGTCCAGTGTGCCTGCCATCTAGAGAAGCGATCTTCGTGAGTCCAGAAGAGGAGTCCCTGAACATCTTGAAGCCAATACGTTAATCTCTGTTGCCCAGGGTCCGGAGGAGTGTTTGTGATCGCTGTAAGACAATCTGCTGAGTATCACCCGAAAGAGGGGGTACACTGGCATAGTGCAGCCTGACACCCAGAGCTGCCAAAGTTCCAACCATCTGAGGAAATCTTCAAGGGGCACCTCTGCCATGACATCTGTCAATTTTTCCGTGCCAGAGAAGATCCAGGGTCGCTGGCTGAGTCAGCTGGTGGGTTTCCCGTCACTAAAATCCAAAGAAGACATCTGAGGGTCCAGGCTTGGTGAAGGTCTGCAGTCCAGTCCAGTGGTGATGTCCAAGTCACCAGAAGCCATCCTGAGGTTGTGCTGTGTCTCCAGCAGGGAAGAACCGAAAGGCGGTAAACCGTGAAATGCCAAAACTCGACACCTACTTATGACACTGCACCCGTTAACAGTGAAAGTCATCCAAAGCCACCAAGGGTCTTAAATTCTTCAGCCAAGTCTTTGAGGTACACAGTAGATTTCACCTTCGTGGGACATCCACAGCCAGCAAAGCAACCCGACATCGGAGACCACTGCGAAAGACCTGCATTGCTGCCTTTCCGACACTACTTGGTACCCTTCTTCTTCTTGACACGACATCCCAGCGACTCCTTCTACCAGGGAGGGTCCATCCTCCAGCGGTCCCGTCGAGTAAACCCACAAAACTCCACCACTTTCCCAGCCAGGGCACCAAAGGTACTTTGACGAGGAAGAGCATCTTCCTTCCTCAGGATTCATCGAGGAATCCCAGATTCATCTTGGATCCTGCTCTCCTGTGGCCTCCCAGGTACTTTTGGGTAGTGGAATCTGCAGAAAGAGGAGCATGCTATTAAAAACATTTTTATTGGGCTGTAATATACAACATAAAGTGCACCTTAACTTTTCCTTACAGGCTTCCCGGGTGGGGGATCCTCACACAGTATTGCATGTTTATCCTAAAGAAAGCATTATGCCTACGTTCTAATTATTACATGCATTTCTACAGTAATCTTGTGTGAAGTTTACCATTGCTTAATAATTTAAATGCTTTTTAATCAACTGTCAGCAGTTGGTGCATTACAATTGAATTTAAAGGTAACAGTGGTACCACATAAAACTGTGTATATTAAGTTAAATTACCTGTTTAGATTTCTAGTAAAAAGTGAGTGTCATTTATTTGTATATGCCTGCCTGACTTTTTATCCTTGATTGTTGTATTAAAAGGACTGTGTTATCACCTACTATAGTGTGTGGACATTCCATTGTGGGGAGTTTGGGGATTCACTGTACCTAAGAGTCATCCTGCATCACTGTCACAACTCCCTGTTGATCCGTGTGGCATCAGTGGAGGAAGGGACGCCCATTGCAGATTGCTGCCATGTTTTCCCACGACCGCCTTGTAGCGGTCTAGTCAATTTTTGTTCCAAGATGGCCACTACCATTCTAACTCTGCTACTTAAACCTCCCCAACGCTCGGATCTGTGCGTTGCAATCCTCCGGTGAGAATTCCCTCGAAGTTCAATTGCTGCCTTTCGCATGCTACTCCAGTCCTTTCCTCCCTTTGTTATTTTACTTCCTTTCTTCCCGTATCTGGTAGCCTCCTTCCCCACCTTCCAGCCTCTGTTTCTGCCTTCCATGTTGGTCAATTTTTTCCCTTGCCTTGTTTTTCCTGCCTTCTATTTTTGTGACCTTGCCTGTTATATTTTTCCTGGAATTTTTCATTTGCCTTCTTTTGGAACCATCCTCCGGACACTTCGCTAATCTTTTCTTTGGAGCCATTATTCTACATTAGCTTAAGGGGCTTTTATGCCACCAGATTTTCCCCTTATTTTTGGCCTACGTGCTGGATTCTACCTTAGTTTGCTTGTGTACTATATCAGGCTTGAAAGGTGGCAACTGGTCAGGATCGTCCCTTTCTCTTCACGGATCATCTTCACACCAGAAAGAAAGGATCCAAAACACCAAAGAAACCAGGTAAGAATGTTACCTCCTTATCTGAAAGTTACACTGACATAGAAAGTGATAATTGTGAGAGCTTGCAACGGCCAAAGGATATTTTCCTTAATATGGCTCCGATGCAAGAAGTAATTAATGCTGTCCAAAACCTTATCGCCGAAGTACAGAACTTAAAGGCATAAAATGTAAAATTCTGTCAAATGTTGGTTTTACGTGAACATCCACCAGTTGATCCACCTTTGGGAGATCTAGCAAATATGAAGGAGTGCCCAAAAAAACGACATGGATTTCTTGATGTGTGCACAGTTCATTTTACGTTTAAACCGATTGCCTTTACCACAGATAGGGCCAAGATTGGTTTCATTACCTCAACCCTCGTAGGCAATGCTCTAGCCTGGGCTACGCCATTGGTGATAGCAGATAGCCCTCTACTTGCAGACTATAATGCCTTTGTTAACTCTCTTACACAAATGTTTGAGAGATTGAAACAAACTCATGCAGCTCATGAAACCATCCTGGACATTTGTCAGGGAACGCTAGATGTATTGGCCCACATCACACAATTTAGAAGAGTAACTGCAGAATCTGGTTGGCCAGAACAAGCCCAATATGCAATTTTCAGAAGAGGACTCGGCGACGAGAATAAGGATGAGCTAGCCTGGATGGAAAGACCCAGATCCTTAAGTGATTTGATCTCAGTAGCCTTACAACTTGAGTTTCATATTGCTGAGATGAAGGATGAAAGAAGTCGATTCAGGAATCCTATGCCTAGAACAGATAGTTCCCCATCCTTCAATAACGCTCCCTCTAAAGGTCCCATGCAAATAGGAACTGCTCGCGGTCCCCCTAGCTTCCCTTGTTTTTGCTGTTTTCTATTTTTGTGACCTTGCCTGCTATATTTTTCCTGGATTTTTTCCTTTGCCTTCTTTTGGAACCCTCCTTCGTTTGGACTTTCATCAAGACTCATTCTGGACTCCGGACCTTTCACTAATCTTTTCTTTGGAGCTGTTATTCAACATCAGCTTAAGGGGTTTTTATGCCACCGGCTTTTCCCCTTATTTTTGGCCCTCCTGCTAGATTCTACCTTAGTTTGCCTGTGTACTCTATCAGGCTTGCAAGGTGGCAACAGGTCAGGATCGTCCCTTTCACTTCACGCACCGTCTTCACGTCAGAAAGAAAGGATCCAAAACACCAAAGAAACCCAGTAAGAAAGTGACCTTCTCATCTGAAAGTGACACTGACATAGAAAGTGATAATTGTGAGGATCACCTCCCTTGAGTCTCAGCCTGGTTTCTTGCCCAATGTTAGAAAGTGAGAGCCTTGGCTGGGGTATTCTGTGCCTCTATCCCAACCATAAAGTGGGTAGAAGTGCAGATACCTGCCTCCAGACTTTACACCATGGGACTTCCTCAGTGCAGAGTCAAAGTCCTTCTTCTCTCCCCTGCTTGTACTCTGTACTGCTCCAGTGCTTTTCTCAGTCTCAATACCACACAAGTATACCTTTTCAGGTTGAATCAGGGTTCTACATGGCAATAACAAATATCAGCTTGTTTTTCATGTTTTCTTCTGGTAGATGTTATTACTGATGGCCTATAGGTGGGTTGGTTAGGGAGTTCCTTATCGGAACAGGGGTCCTTGTCCCCAATGGGGGCATTTCTCATGGTCTAGGGAGGGTATTGCATAGCGGGCTCACCTCCCCAGCCTCACAGCGAGAGGCTCCCCTCTGGGGAGAAGGGACTGAATCCTGTGTTTTGTCAAAAGCCCCTTGCCTTTGTTCACTAGCTACCCCTTCTTCACTGATGGGAAATCAACTAAGGAAGTCTACATTTCCTTGTTCTTGCCTCTTTCAATGTTCCACGGTGAAGCAGAATGGTTGGAGGTCTAAGAACCATATCATATTTTCAGCGTTAGTATCCTTTTTAAACTCATCCAAGTGAGGGGAGAATGCTCAGTGACCAACCTAAACTTTGTTCCAGTACGTAACACTTCAGGTGTGTTACGTCCCATTTGATGGCCAGGGTTCCAAATCGATGGTGGCATAATTTTATTCCCTTGGAAAAGGTTTTCTGCTGGCATATAATACTGAATGTTGTATGCCATCCTATTCTTGGGATAACATAGCTCCAAGACCTGTTTTGGAGTTATCTGTCTGTAAGATGAATTCTCGGTTAACGTCTGGTACCTTTAATACACGCTCATTACATAGAATGTTTCTTAGCCCATTGAAACTATTTTGGTCTTCAGGGATCCATACCAACTTTTCAGGCTGTGTGTTTTTGAGCTTATCTGTTAGGTTTGCGGCTATCATGAAGTGGGTTGGTATAAACTGTCCGTAATAACCCATCAGCCCCAAAAAAGCATGGAGCTCTGACTTGGTTTTGAGGGTCGCAGTGAGTTCTACAGCTTTAACCTTCTCACTTTGAAGTTGGGCCAATATGAAGAACCCCAATTATTTCACTGCCGACTGGGCTAGGAGGCATTTCCTGTGGTTGGCAGTTAATCTGTGCTTTCGCAAAGCTCTGATGACTTCGTAGAGATGAAATACATGGTCTGCCCAGTTCTCACTAAAGATTACTATACCGTCAAGATAAGCCCCACAGAAATGGGAAAAGGGTCTCAAAAACGTTATCGATTAGGCGTTGGAAAGTGGCAGATCCCATGGAGCCCGAATGGTAGTGCTATAAACTGAAATAACCTGTCAGGCGTGGAGAAAGCTGTTTTCTCTCTATCAGAGAGATTACGGGGGACCTGCCCATACCCTTCTGTGAGATGAATCGTAGAGCTATATTTTGCAGCTCCTAGTTTGTCAATTAAATCATCTATCGGGGGCATCAGATAATTGTCAGACTGTGAGATTCAATTAAGCTTATGGAAATCAAGGCAGAATCTCCACGATTAATCGGGTTTTGCAATTAGTACGATTGGTGAAGACAAGGACTCTCTGAGGGTTCTATAACATCCGCTTGAATCATGTTCTCTAGCTCCTGTTCTACTATCTTTACCCGGGATTCATGAATCCAGTAGGGCCTGGTATTTACAATTTTCCCTTGAGCAGGGGAAAAAGTGTTAAACTCTCCCTGGTTGATTTACAAAGACATTGATGAATTGAGCTATCAAATGCCTGATGTCTACCTGTTGAGATGGGGACCGGTCTAAGGAGTTCAAGATATTTTCTTGGTCCACATCCATGAGCAGCATGGCTATAGACACGGTGGAATCTTCACTGGGATCAACTCTCCACTCATTCAGGAGATTAACAAAATACAATTGTGTCTTGTTTTTCCTATCAGGCTTAGAAATCAGGTTGTCAAAGGGACCCCTTTTCTCCAAGACCTTATAGGGGCCAAATCACTACAACAACATTTTATTCTCTGCTGTCGGTAACAAGACTAGAGCCAATTGTCCTATTGAAAAGGGGCGGGGAACAGGCATTTTATAGTTGTTGGACCTCTAAGGTTCCTGGGCCCATCCTAGAAGTGTTCAGACAATTTCCCCCACTTTTGTCATGTGCTGGAGTAGATTTTGTGCATAATGTGAAAATGAGTCAAAGGGGGAATAACCCAAAAGAGGTCTGAGGTGTCTTCTGTGAGGAGCCAGGAATAAAGCTCGGACACAAGAGGTTCTCAGTTTTGGTCAAAGACTTATCAAAATAAAAAGGGGTTGGAAAATGCCTCTCTGTCACTGCACTGGAGGCATTTCCCTACCTAAAACCAAAAATAAATACAGGGCCAGTTACTGTCAGAATGTCCAAAGTAAAACTGCCCCATGTCCAAAGTACTATTCTGGCGCTCACATGCTAAGAAAATAAACTCTAAGGTGAAAAGGGTAATTTCTTTGGCCTTAAGTGATTTATAAATGTTCAAAGGAAGATTATGTAACTCCAACACAAATGGACACAGTTCCTTATTCCAGAGGGTTGTTCCCTTCCCCTCGATTTCTCTTCCCTCTCTTGTATTTTCAAAGATATCCGTTCCTTGAATTTCTTTTTCATCCACAATGCAAGTGTTCCACGAAAACAACTTGGCTCTTTGTACTTATCTCGTTAGGGTACCTGGTGTACTCTCCTGCCAGGTTTTAACTTCTTATTTCCTTGGTTTCACGTAGCCTTTGGCTGGTCGCGATATATATTTCTCTGGACCCCTTTTACTGATATACTTTTGGTACACTGTTCAATTTGTATTTGCCTGGTGTATTTCTCTGCCAGGACTGTCCCATGTAAACACTCTTGCACTTGCCTGGTATACTCTCCTGCCAGGACCTTTTTTTAGCACTCTAGAGGAAGAGCCGCAAGCCTCTACCGGAAGTCCCACCGCGGTTTGACGTATATGTTGGGAACCAGAGATAGTGACAAGGGTGACACCTGTAATGATGCAAATTGCACAAGCAGCCTTTGAAGCAAAGTACCCATTAAGGACGCCATTTTGAATGTATCCACGAAGAGCTGATAGTCTCCTGGGGAAGATCCCTGAAGAACGAGGAAAATGAATGAAAGAGCAGATAAAGTGACACGCAGAGGTGAGATGACAACGTAAAGAGAACCTATGGAACCTCATGACAAAGTAAAGGAATTGAGTAACTTGTTATGTAAAAAATGAAGATCACACGTGTGAAGCGCACGGAAGAAAAAGCAAGCCGTTTTACAGAGCCAGTAACGCAAGTAGATTAAGTGATCATAAGAAGCTAGCTATACGTAGTATATAGTTTGCAGGCGGTGCCGCCAAGGTATATGTGAAGCATAAGAAACGCCAAGGTATATCTAAGCATAAGAAATCTGGATGTTCTATGTCATGTTTTAGCAAACTGGGATTCCATGGACAAAAAGCCTGAACGTGTGTCGCAGTTGATAAACGATAGCTGAGAAGCAAGAGAGAATCAAGGAGGCTTGGCTGGCCGAGTAACAAGAAAGGCCAGGGCAGCCGAGAACCAGTTGTCTATACAAAGGATATAATTAAAGTGATGAGCCATGTTTCTGCAAAGGGGCAGCTGAGGGACAACAAGTGCCAAGTTTTATTCGTTTTAATACCATCTAACATTAAATTGAAGCTCGAAACACGGTCTCTAGACATGTGACCAAGATGAAAATAGACTGAAGCAGATGACATCAAGCCAAACAGATGCAAGTATACCCATATTCCCTAATATTCTCAGGAGTTGTGGAGCCTACAAGTCCATGTTCAAAGGCTAATTTAATGGCAGAGAGTAAGAGTGATGATGGATATCAGGCTAATTGGGTGGGAAGCTATGGTCAAGACCAGCCCACAAGTGCCTGGAATGCCAGCTTGTGCGCTGCTAGCGAGTTAATATTCCAGAAGGGTACAAGCGTGCCAACCAATTTTAGAGGGCCATGTAGTAAAGAGCCCTATAGTTTGGGAATAAGTAGATCATTGTGTCATTTGTGATGATGTAGATGACTTGCAGTAGTGGAGGGTTTAGATGCCCACCTGACAGTAGAGACCCAATCACAACGTCAACCGCCATAGAAAGTAAACATAGATGTTCTTTGTTACCCTATCACAACCCCACACAAGTTTATACAATTTGCCATGTAGTATGACATCAATGATGATGAGATTTTAGTATATAAGTGTGTTTTTTATGAAATTTCTTTGAGATTATTATGTGCGACGTCTGAGGATGTCCATTGTACTCCCTGTTTTAGATAATTGTTATTAAAACAGCGTACACCTTGCCAACTTCTTGAGTCGACCTTATTATTGATGTTGGAGTCATTTCTGCATCCCCATCCTTCCCATAAGAGCGCCACCTCATCTTAAAGAGGCCCTTATACAGGTTCAAGTGGTAGCGGGTCAGATGGTTGAAAATAAAAGGTCTGTCGATTTAGTAGACTTGATACTTTCAGATTAACCGACACCCTCCACCATTTAGCTGGAAGGACGTGAAGTTTCCTGTGGAGAATGGCCAATGCTTGTAAGTAAAGAAAATACAAGTGGGACAGGTCACTCTTTGACGAAATACATCCTACTTTCCACAAGCGCAGAGCAGACTGAAGGCAACAGTGGGCAGATTGCGGTAGGGGAGATGATACCGAGGGCCTACAGCTGAAAAGTGAATGGTAAGTAAACGAAGAGACTGGCAATAGTGTGGGGCGGGAGAAAGGGGATTGTAATAGTGGGAAGTAACAGGGAGTTGTTTTAGTGTGTGATGGAGAAACATGAGAAAATATATGATAAAGTGGTATGGTGAGGCGTATAGCGCCTGAAAGCCCAGTATTCCTCGTTTAAGAAATGTAGAAGAAATCAGGTCAATATCCAAGTGGATAATATAGCCTACACACAGATAGATCTGTCAAAGGACTTCATTTAAACTCCCATCAGAGTATTTTATTTTAGAGGCTAAGTGGAAAAAGGTATCATGACATGCATGCAAAGTCGACTGTTTGTCTCTTTGTGAATTTTATGTTTTTGAGAAGTGTTGGGAAGAAACGGCAGAGGTAGGCTGTGTTGTATAGAGATAAAAGGGTTTCACTCATACTGGGTCATTGTCGGCGTCGACCAAGGAGCATGTAGATCATAGAGTACATTGAAATTATTCAGGCTTTGAGCGGCAAGTGTGGAGCACGCTCATATTTATTATTTTTCGGGTACATATTGTCTCTGTAAACTTTGCTACTATAGACAGTCGATTGAGACTTGTCAAAACGGTATCCAGTGATTGCATCGAATACAAAGCATTGAATGCCAAAGCATCGAAAAAAAGGCATCGAATAAAACCATTGAATGAATTTTCTTCAAACGTAAAGGTTTCATTTTAATTATAATGGGTTTTAAGGGGTAAAAAACAGGGGTTGGAGGTCCCCCATTAAAAAAGGAAAAAAATGCATTCAATGCTTTTTTTCGTTGCTTTATTTTAGATACTAAGGCATTCGATGCTTTGGCATTCAATGCAATCACTTTAAACCGTCAAAACGGGAGAAGATACACCACTGATGCACATTTGCAAGACATTGCCCAAACACATGCCCAAGATCAAACCGTATAGTGCAGAATGGGTGAAAGACACGGCAGATAAGATGTTCATGCCGTGGCCACAAGAGGGATCACTGTCGAAAGCAGTTTTTCAACACATGACCACATACCTGCACGCAGCATTCACAGGGAAGAAATTAGAGAAAAGATTAGCTATTTTAGAGCTCTGGAAAATGTACCAGGAGGAGCAAGAGGATCCACCCCCCTGAAGAATGGATGCTTAACCAGAGCAAGGAGAAGGGTGTTGAGCCTTCTGCTCCCCCTGCTCCATCGAAAATAAACAGCGATAGTACAGAAGATGTAGGGCTGTATCCGTTGAAGGAACTGAAAGCGGCGACAGGATATACTAATCCGATATATTAAACCATCTGCGTATGGCAGTATTGATAGTTCAGAAGACAGTAAGAGAAAGGAAGATATCTTTAAAGCCTTACAGAACAAGGAAGAGAAAGGGGAACGATCAAACTTCACCACAGAGATAGACCAAGGGATCAATCGATGGAAATGGGAGAAGGATAAAACTAACGAGATAACGCTTGTACAGAATGAATGGATGGGTAGACAGATATTGCTTAAACTTGATGGGAAAAGCTTTGAGGAAGTAAGGCAAGAGGAAGATCAAGCCGAGCAAGATAAAAAAAGACAGGGAACGGGAAAGAAGGTTGAGGGAAGATGAGAACAAAAGAAAGAATAGACAACGGTGAGAACAGATGTATCAGGAAGAGCAGCAAAGAAAGGAAGAGAGGGCTGAGGAACAACGAAAGCATGATAACAAGCAGAGAGCACTTGAGGAACAAGATAGGTTGGAAAGGAAGAGGGAAGAGGAAGAAGAGCAGAAATTGTGAGACAAAAGAATGCAAAGACGAAGAGATGAGTAAGTGCATGGGGCAAATGAGAGAAGGGAAGAGAAGAAAAGAGGAAAGTTAGATAGGAAGCGAAGAAATGAAGAGAGTTAGATGAAGAAATACAGCGAAAAAGGAGACAGAGGGCACGCAACATTGAACGCATTCAGAAAGAGCTCATGGAACCGAGTCCGGTAATACCGTGGAGCCATATAGAGAAGTTCCTCCCGTCACAAGGAACAACAATAGAGCCACTCAGGATAAACTTAGAGGAGTTTCTTCTGTTAAAGGATGCCTGGGTCATCTAGAATAGACCTGGAGGAGAATCTGGACATAGGAAGTATCATAGATAGGATCAATAAGGTATATCAAGACATGAGGGCAAAGGGTGAACTGGGAAGCAGGGGAAAGGAAGATAGATCTATAATTGCCCAATCACAAGGCAAAGAAGGAAGCACGTTTAGTTTCGAGCACAGAACCTTGTCTTTGGACAGGTTAACTTTGGATAAAGATGACAGGGTTGAAAGCCATACGAGTTGGGGACTCGAAATGTCAGATGAAGAAAGGGAAGCCTTCCGAGGGGAAGAAGGAAAAAACGCATGTGGTCCGGAAGGATGCATACGTTAGATAAGGAAATAAGATGGTGAGATCAAGAAAAATTTAAAGACAAGACACCAGAACTGGTGGTATGTCCGGAGCGCCCCAAAGGAAAAGCGCATAGTGAGAGAGGAGAATCGCCACCATATGTGAGCAGGCTGAGGTCATTGCCCGGTAAAAGGTGATGCAGAACCATTGCCCCTACTATGTATAGGCAGACAATGGGAGCCGATGGCGGATTTGGGTATATGCAGTTCCCACTATTGGAGAAAGGAGGGGCTAGACCACAATATATCCCATGGCCGCAGATGGATACATTTAATTTAAGGCGTAAACTCCCTAGTTTGACGCTGTGGCAGGAAAATGGATTTATGAATTAGAGAAAATGACAGGAGGAAATACTCTAGCTATAGGGGACATTAAAGGTCTCCTAGCAGCCATTCTTGGGGAAAGGGCTGATGACATTTGGACAAAAGTAGGATACTCAAGTGTTACGGCACAGAACACAGTGCATGATGGAGCACCATTTAATAATTGTGGAGGAGATGTTTGGAGAGGTCTGAGAGTACAGTATCCTGAGGCCTCAGATATGAGTGCTATCATGGCACGTAAAATGCAACCAGACAAAGATCCTCTTGTTTACCTTCAATCCATTCAGGAACAGTGGTCTTTGGAAACTTGTGAGCCTTGGGGGATATTAGTGGCAGTATTTTACCACATTCTATGTCATGGACTCCCAGAGCAAGTGCAGAGGCAGCTCGAGAAATTAGTGCGTATGGAGGCAACGCTATGGGCAGAGATACAGTTGACGGGAGGAAGCCAGAAAACTCAAAGAAGCTAAATTAGTTCAGAAAAAACTGTCAAAATACTCTATAGAAGGAGCGGTTTTAATGAGCGGAGAGGGGTTGGGAATGCAGCCAACTATAGTTGCATCACAGGCAAATAATCAACATCAGATGGACCAATGAGGAAGTGAGTTCATGCAGAGAGGCTGACGGATTGGCTATGGAGGAAGAGGTGGTTTCCAAAATAATCACAACAGTTTTTCAGAATGTTCATCATGACAATCAGAATATGCAAGGAAGGCAAATCAGAAGGACGCCTCTTGTATGTTGGCATGTGGAAGCTTAGGGTACGTATAGAATGGGCAGTTATCAAGATAGGGGGACAGCTTACCCTCCGGCGTATAGCCCACAAGTTAGAAATGGGTTTGCACAAGATCAGACAGTGTATCAGCAGCAGGCGCTTCAAATACAGCAAGCACAGCAATTGCAGCAAGCACCATTGAGTCCGCTGCAAGGGCAGTCACAGTACACACCCATGCAACTAGAGCAGAACACAAAACACAGGGCAATTAATGACACCTAGGGTAGGAGGTGCTACTGTAATGAATGGGAATCCTTTCACAGGTACTGGGATGAGCATATATCCTCAATAGGACAGATCACAGGGTGACTTGATGTGTTCCGTAGTATCAGTAACACAGACCCCCAAGAGGAACCAAGGGTTGATCTATCAATGGGAGGCAAATCTTTTTAGTTTTTAGTAGGCACGGGTGCAACTCGCTCAGGTAAATAGGAGGGAAAATTTCCATTATCAGGAAACCCCATGAATGCTCAAGGCTTCTCTGGAGCTACAAGTAAAGTTCCTTTTACTGATGAATTGCCAATTAATGTGGGAGAATGTGACATGTCTGCACCACTGTTGTATTCACGACAGACACTGGTTAATATTTTGGGGTGAGATTTAATGACGAAACTTAACATGACGATTTCATTTACAGATAATGGCATAGTGTGTTCCACACCTGGGATACACTATTTAAATGTGGGACAGTTCATAAAAGCATTTACAGGGCATATGGCTCTGCAAGGAGTGCCACTCAAACCTGACATTTTTCTATTTAGGGTATGCATTTTGTTAACATGGTTGCATGGCTTAGTGGGAAAAACTATGAGAATTCCTGATTAATTTTTGTTTAGACTACAAATACCGAGGGACGAAGAGGGAGGGCGAGTTATTCCTCTAGAACTAGTTGCAGTTGTGGTACGAGGAGAATTGGCTATGCTCGAAGGATGGGATGAGAGCAGGCCATGGAGAACAGTCATTGCCATTGGGGAAGGGTATAGACTGACTGATGTCACAGATAAGGAGTTGTTTAAAGATGATTCAACAGTTGATGAGCTAGTATTTGAAATTACTATTTTATATTAATATTGGATTAATATTGGATTAAAATAGTGAAAAGAGAAGTCCCACAGCGAATGATGATAGTGCAACAGCATCCAGAATATTTTGACGAGGATTGAGGTAACGTGCCAACTTCATTATGGACTACTAAGACGATTTCTGCATTAATGGAATAGGGTATTTTAGTGACGTCAGAGTCACCACGCAATACAGCAGTGTATCCTATCAAAAAAATCTAAAGGAGGGTCATGGCATTAAATTCAGGATATGAGGCCGATTAACCAGATTGTAGAGGCAGAGTTTCCTCTAGTTCCAAACCCTGTGACAATAGTGTGTAATATTTCCATTGAAGCAGGATATTTCACAGTGACTGGGACTCATTACAAGTTTGGCAGTAGGCTTGCTGGTAAAACCGGCAGGCTGCTGCCAAACTTGCGAAACATTCCAGCACCCGCGAATGGGCAATTACCGGGTCATTATGGCCCAGCCGGGCCCGGTAATTGCCCATTCGCGGGCGCCGGAATATATTCTTCCCCATTCCCATTTCAGCCCCATAGGGCTCAATGGGATTGGGGAAGCTGGACACACCGGCACCATTTGTGAATGGTGCTGGTGCATCTGACATGCTCTGTGAGCAGAACTTGTAGTTTGCTGGTCCAGTAACTATGGTACCAGCAAGCTTACCGGTGCCATAGTTACCGGAACGGCAAACTTGTAATGAGGCCCATTGACTTGAAAAATGTGTTTTCCTCAATCCCGTTGCATAAAGACTCTCAAGATCTGATGTCATTTACTTTTCGTCAGATGAAACTGAAAAGCACAAGGTTACCCCACGGGTACTGTGAGTCTCCATCGATTTTTAATAGGGTCCTTCAGATGGACCTACGCAATGTTGTATTGAAAGGGAAATGTATTGACCTGTAATACGTAGATGATATTTTAATTTGCAGCACAACAGAAGACGAGTGCAAGAAAGATTCAATACAATTAATGATTATATTGGCAGAAAAGGGATACAAGGTGGACAGAGAGAAATTGCAGTACTGTCCAAAGGAAGTATTGTATATAGATCAGTTCATTTTGCATGAGGGAAAAAAGGTTACACCTGAAAGAGCTGAGGCAATTATGAAGACAGCAAAAACGCACACAATAAAGCAGATGCAACAGTTTGGGGGATTGTGTAACTATGTTAGAGCATGGGTGTTTGATTATAGTTCAAATACAGGACCATTTCTGCAAGCTCTTAAAAAGGAACAAATGAACACAGATAGAATAGAATGGACTGAGGAGATGGAGGAAGGGTTTGATTACTTTAAAAAGGCAATTTGCATGGCACCAGTTCTAGGAATTCCCAATTATTTTGAAGAGTTCTACCTGTTTTCACATACAAATGGGACAATTATGACGGCAGTGCTTACACAGAGAACTACCTGTCATAGTGGGATTCTAGATCCAGTTATGAGAGGACACTTTCCTTGCGAACAATAGTTGGCTGAAGCCACGTTCGCCATTGAGAAGGCTAAAAATATAGTGATGGGATGCTCTATGGCGTTATTCGTTGAGCATGCCTTGTTTGCAATTGTGGAAAAACCTAAGGGCACATTCATGCATCAGAGAGCTTCTGCATAGGAAGTAGTCATATTGAATCCCGCAATTACGATAGTCAGATGCATAATAGTGAACCCTGACACATTTGTAGCTGAGCCTGTGGCAAAGGGTGAGCAAGTGCATGATTGTGCTAGTTATGACTTGCACTAGAGGGCTTAGATGCCCACCTGACAGTAGAGACCCAATTACAACGTCAAACCCCATAGAAAGTATATGTAGATGTTCTTTGTTACCCTATCACAACCCCACATAAGTTTATACACTTTGCCACGTAGTATGACGTCAATGATGACGAGTTTTTAGTATATAAGTGTGATTTTCATTACATTGCTTCAAGATTATGCTGTGCAACATCTGAGGATGTCCATTGTACTCCCTGTTTCAGATCATTTTTATTAAAACAGCGTACACCTTGCCAACTTCTTGAGCCGGCCTTATTATTGATCGTTGAGTAATTTCTGCACCCCATTCTTCCCATAAGACCGCCACCTTGTCTTAAAGAGCCCCTTATATGGGTTCAGCTCACTTTGAATTGCCTGGTATACCATCCTACCAGGGCTTTCTTTATACTCTTGTAATTGCCTGGTGTACACTCCTGCCAGGGCTTTCTTTGACAAGCTTGTAATTGCCTGGTATACTATCATGTCAGGCCTTTTCTTTCCCGTGTGTTATGCACACACCTTCAATTGTAAACACTTTTGTTCACGTGTGCTCTACGCAGACTTTCAATTATAAATACTCTTAAATCTGCTTTAGCTAACATAGCACCTACCTGGTACACTATTCTGCCAGTAACAAAAGGAGTGATATTCTGGGTGAACCAAGTAATATATGAAAAAAAACAAAATCATAAGTTATATAACTCAGAATGAACTGAATGAATCAGTATAAATGTAGCAATGCCACTGTTGGGACAAAGACTGTAGGACGCTGAACATGGGTGAGAGTTGCTGTTAAATTTGAATCTAACAAATATGTAAAAACAATCATGACATATATTTCATGTCACCAATGTGTGAGGAATCAATAAATCACCAAGTACAAAAAGGCATACACAAAAGCCTTAAAAGCAATACAGCAGTTCAAAGAAAAACAATGAAGTTGTTCACAAAGTTGAGGCCTATGTACATTGGGGCCTTTACACATTCAAGCTTTGCTGTAATTGAGTAACATTGAAGACCAACTAGTTTCGTCTATATCACTGTATAAGGCTGCCTTTGTCAGTGTCAGTTAAAGATGCTGCCTAGACTGCATGCTCAACATATTAAAAACAACAGCAACTCAAAACAAAATGCATCTCTGAAACATGTATTCAATGACTGAAGCCACAAGGCACCCTCACTAAACATATTGTAACGTAGAAACTGCAGATATTGGTCAATGATAAGAAAGTCCAAGTGTCAGAATCTAAACAACACGTATTACACCAAAGTATATTTAACACATGTGAAGGTTCAAGTCACTTACTCAGTCTCCAAAGTACCCAGCATAAAAAGTTATATTGAAACCCATTAAAAATATGATATGATGATATGATAGTTTATTTGTACAGCGCCTATACACAACATGTTTCAAAGAGCTTCAAGGCAAGGGAGGGAACAAGGGAAAAATACAGTGTACATTCTTACAAGGCCTTGAACAATAAAAATGTGAAATGAACTATCATACTCGGCCTGGCGACTTTTCAGATAGTGCAAGAGCTAAAACACAGAAAGGAAGGGAGGAGGTGGGCAGGAAGGGAATGGGAACAGACAGACGACTAACGTAATAGGCCTGACAACATTTCTGATAGTGCTGGAAGATTGCAAGAGGTGAGGGGGAGGAGAAGGAAGGAGAGGAACAAAACATGAGATGATGTGAGATATAATCACACGCACGAAATTAAACTCCTGGTATACATTGGTAAGTGCACATTGATCTCCGCAGGCTCCACGGTCTCGCAGTCTACAAACCGTGTGCCATAGTGGCTGCAATGGGAAGTATACTTGTATGCGTTTAAGTTTAGCCCACATTACAAGAGGACCCAGCAGCACGTTTAAAATACTAACCACAAGGGGGTGCTTACTTGTGTCTGGGGGTTAGTGGGTATGTCCCATTTTATACCGCACCCATGGAGCACAGTCTAGAATCTCCATTCTCTACAGGCCATCCACGTCACAAAGTGACTGCAATGGAAAAAGTGCAATATTGTGAGCCCAAGTCTAGTTTATACAATACACACTTAGCATGTTTAAAATGAGGGCACACTAGTGCTGCCTTACAAATCCATCCGGGGCTATACTTGCTTGTTTCAATATATTGTGTGGATTTGAAGAGTGCGGTCGAAATCACCAGCACTGTTCTGCATGGAGTAGCATATTCACTCCGGTTCACACACTGCAACGGAAGGCGTTTGCGCATTATTATGGGCTCTAAATATGCTAAGCCTAAATGGGCGCCATCTTAAAGTGGCAAAGCCAGTAAAAAATGTAGGTGTTAAACTGGATGGAGACTGGAACGGACCAGGGAGAACTGCATATCAATGGTTACATGGATGCCAGTATAAAGATAGAAACAAAAATAAAAAAGCAGATGTTGTTTATATTATTTTTTTAATTTGGGAGCAACAAAGTCACTCGGGACAGTACATAAAGCAGAGGACAAACAATGATGATAACAGACCCGCAATAATGTATCTATTCAAAGAAAAGTGTTTTCAATTTCTTGCAGAATTATTGTAGGTTCTTCTCCAAATGTAAGGTCAGAGGAAGACGATTCCAAGCAGGGGCTAATAGGAATGGGAAAGACTCGCCATTGCCCCTGACTCGATTGGGTCTTGCGCAAACTAACAGCTGACAGTTACTTGATCAAAGTGCTTTTTGGGCTGATAGATAATGTATCTATCTTTCAGGTACTCATGTTATGAAGCATAGACCGACTTGTGTACTAGGACAAGGATCTTAAACTATACTCTGGCCCTAACTGGAAGCCACTGGAGGTTTTTTCGATGTTCTGTGATGTGCTCCCCATGGGGCACCTTTTTTGTAATGCAAATCACATCATTCTGGACCACCTGGAGATCAGGTAAACAATTCTTAGAAGCTCCCCCCAGGAGGGCATTACAGTAGTCAATTCTGGATAGAATCGTAACTCTTTTCGTTTCGCAAATCTTCTCAGAAATCATAGGTCTAATTTGTCTGAGTAACTGTAAAGTAGTAATTTGTGTTATGTACTACAACACTGACCTGTGCTTCAGAGCGAACACAGAAGTCCAGATATGTACTCAAGGTTTTTACTATTTTTTAAGTCGTGATCTAACAGCCATCCAACATAAAAGTTGTTTATCGAGAGTCCAACTTCGACCTAATATGAGTAGAACCAAAGAGTAGCAACTCGGTTTTGGCATTATTGAGACACATCCAGTGCTTAGCCATCCATTGTATTACAATCTTAAAAATTGAGGTAAATTTAATATAATCCAAGTCGTAGGGCTTCATTGTAAGTTAGAGGTTCTGGAAATAAAGGTGCCGGTAACAAGTTACCAGCACTGTTTCCAGACCGGCTCCCTTCGTGTCTGCCGGTAGGGGCACTGAACAAGCGGCAGGCCTGACCTGCCGGTAGTTCAGGCCCATGCCGGCATGCTTTTCACTGAAGCACCGGCACAGTTATTAACGGTGCCAGTGCTTTGGGGTTCCCATTCGCATGTACTCCTGTGGGACTTCATGGGAATGAGAACTTACTGTAACGTTGCTGCATGGGATATCCCGGTAGTGCCGGGATGTGTGGCAGTGGTAACCGTTATACGAGGTTCCAGGCCACCCGCTTGTAGCACCGGCAGGTTACCGGCAACCTTGGAATGAGGGCCGTAGTCCCCTTCAAGTTTCAGCAAGAGTGAAGTATCACCAGCATAGTTGGTGAACTGGGTACTCGTACCTGCCAGGAAATCACAGAGTGGTTTGCTATAAAGATTAAATAAAGCCGGTGATAAACACGCTCACTGAGGTATTCCAAACATTATGGGTGCGTAGTTAGAGGAAACATCTCCCCATCGCACTGCTGAGACCCTGCTCATTGGAAAAGGCTGGATCCACATGATGGCTTTATCCAAGTATTTACCAACTCTTTTTAGCGAGGCTAGAAGAATATTGTGGTCCAACAAATCAAAAGCCGCTGACAAGTCGAGCAGCACCAATAGGCCACAACCACCTTTATAAACAATATCCAGCATGTCTGTTTGTAGATCAAGAAGTGCACTATACGTGCTATTGTGTGCTCCAATGCCGGATTGCATTGGATGTAGGATTCTATTTCGATCTAGGAAGCTCTGGAATTGTCAGGTGGATATTTTATCTACTATCTTGAAAAGAAAAGATGAGTTGGTGAATGGTCTAAAGTTTGAACTGTTGCTTGGACTTAAACTGGCTTTTGTGATGAGTGGGGTGACGTGACCTCCTTAATACTGTCCGGGATAACATTATGTTTGAAAGAAGCGTTTACAAGACCACCAGGGGGCGCGGACATGCAGGCAGCTTAAGCCTGTGTCTCCCTCTCCAGCGATATCCCACAGAGCAAAACAACACTTATTTTGGAGCAATTCAGATATGCAGCAGGCACGACATCGTGAGCGAAGGTACCGAGGCGCCTCGTATGAGGTTTAAAGGAAAACCGCGGACGGTTTACAAGAAAACGCAGCCTGAGAAGTGGAACGTCCGGAGTCGTCACAGTGCCTCCAAAGATGGCGGACGAGTAACCGGAGCCGTGGATCGCCGCCCTTCCGAAGCGGACGAGAGCGGTATCCCCCGCGGCCCCGACCCGCACCCCTGCCGCAGCCAGATGGAGGAAAAGAACATACGGTAAGGAGTGCGGAGGGGTGCGACGGCAGGCGGGTTAAGGGGAAAGGCTCAGCCGGCCCCTCTTGCCCCTCCCCCTACTATAAGGCCTGAGATTTAGTACGCGCATCACCGTAGACTGACCGGGGGTACCCGGTTCCACGCGTACGCAATACGCGCAGGCAATACACCCACTGCTCTGAGAGCCCCAGCAGTACCTGCCCAACGGCGGCCCCCGTGGCAGCAGACACACAAGCACAAGGCTGGGAGATGCGCGCCGGTGGAGGACGCTATAGGTTCACGGCCCCGCGGACCCCCTGCTGAAAGAGAAGAGGGGGGAAAAAAAAAAAAAAAAAAAAAAAGAAAGGCAAGCACAACAAAAGACACGAAATAAGAGAAAGAAGAAAAAGGAAAGGTGAACCTACGCGATCCCCATACACTTAGGCCAGTAACACATGGCAACGTTACTATCGCCTTGCCGCAAAGCCATCGCCACCTGTCACTGGACCACACTCTAAGAGCACAAACAGAGAGGAGCAATAGCGGAAACAAGCCAGCCTCCGGAGGATAAAGCGCCGAGAGGCAGTCCCCGCCATAGGCATCCTGCAGGACCTGGGGGCCCGCAACTATACACTGTTAGCAGGAACATTATCCGACCCGGGGAAATATCACGCGCTTGCCACAACCATCGTGCAAACTGGATCCAGGCACCCTGGCAACTTTACGCGGGTTTAGTCGCCCACACGAAGCGATGGAGCAAATTGTAGTGCAGAGTACCTCTGAGATACCAGGTAACGACCTTCACAGTGCCACAAAATCGGACATTCGCCTCCTTCTCGGAGAAATCAGGTCGATAAAAACAAGTCTCATGGAAACCGTCACCGATCTCCAGTCAAAGATGGCCAAGGTGGAAGATAGGTTGGACGCTGTGGAGAATAACGAGCAATCAGGAGTCATTACCACTATGCAGTACGAGGCTCGGCTTCAAGACCTGGAGCAGAAGGAAAGAGACATGGAGTCAAAGATGGATGACTTGGAAAACCGAGAGCGAAGATCCAACATAAGAATTATGGGCCTGGAGGAAACGCAGGGGGAAACCCCGTCTAGCCTGGAATGCAAAATAAAATCCCTCATTCTCTCACTCTATACCGGCGAAAGCCCTCCCGCGCTGCAATTCGACAGGGTCCATAGAGCAGGGGGCCCACCACGCGGACCCCGTTCAGTCCTTGTTAAATGCCACCATTACACGCAGAGGCAAGATATTTTATTAAAGGCAAGGAACAAGGACAGCATAGACTTCGAGGGCTCAAAGGTTAAACTCTTTCAAGACCTATCAGCAATGACCCTGGCCAAGAGAAGAGGATGCCGGCCCCTAACGGGTTGGCTGCAGGAAAAGGGAGTTCGCTACCGCTGGGGGTACCCGTTTTCGCTTTCCTTCGAGTACGATGGCGAGGAGTTCAGGCTTATCTCTACCGAGGAGGCAGAACGAGCACTGAAGCACCTACAGAACACGGGAGCAGATATGAACTCTGATTCCAGGAGAGAACCAACTGGCCCAATGCGCGATCCAGCACCAAGACCACCACGCCGCGGACGAGCACAATCCAAATGGAAATTCAAGAAACTCAACACTCCTTGAGCGACACTTACGGAACATATAAGCACTGCTTCCTCTAAGGCCTCACGAGGGAGCACCAGCCTCTAACCTTTTTCACCCAAGTACTCTGCGCCAATGACTGATTGGGAGTTTGTAATGTTAAAATTTGGCCCAGGAACTAACATAATGCATAACCTGCACTAAGCAGGCCGCGCCAGTTGTTTATTTTCTAAATAACCAAAGTGCAATGTCGCTGGAGAGGGGTCTCTTTAGTGTGGCCCTTCCATAAAAAGGGCGTCTCATTTTCTGAAGTACGAGATGGTCCCGGTAGCATCTTGTAGGGGGCGGGGGGGCGGGGGGGAGGGGAAACAAGCAAACCTACAAAACAGAAAAGCCGAAACACAGTACTACTTCACAAATAAGAGAAACACTACAACAGGATAACAGCCTAAAACAAAATCAAGAAGTTACACCACTTCGTGAGTTACGTATGAGTAAGGCAGGGTTCAAGATTCAATTTGAACACAATGGCTAGAACTTATGGTGTTGTCTTCGGTTCCCTGAATGTGAAGGGCCTCAACTCCCCTCAAAAAAGATCAATGCTGGCTCGTCAATTCAAACAATCCGGAGTTGATGTCTTGTTTATTCAGGAGACGAAATACACCCAAGGGGAAGAACGTAAAATTGTGGGCAGGAACAAAGAAAATGCAGTATGGGCATCAGGCCCGCATAAGAAAGGGGGGGTAGGAATCCTGTACAGGAAATCCCTAGGCCTCCACATAGAGCACGTACATAGAGATAAAGGGGGCAGATTCGTAGCTTTGAAATGCAGGGTGAGAACACGCAAGCTGACTCTCTGCTCCGTATACGCTCCAAACCAAGCCCAATCCACTTTCTATGAGCCACTGTTCGACTTCCTGGGGGACTGGCGGGTGGGAACCCTGATTTGTGGAGGTGATTTCAATGTTGTAGCGGAAAGAGAAAAAGATTGGCTCTCAGTGGCGCGCAATGTCCATCCCCCCAGCCACCTACAGGGGGACAGATTCCGGAGCTTGCTAAAAGAACACCACCTAATAGACTCATGGCGAACAACACACCCAGAGGAAAGGGCGTACACCTTCTATTCTCCCCCGCATCAGACCTACTCGAGAATAGATTACTTACTGCTGGGGGCCGAGGAGGAAAGTGCCATCTTAAAATCCTCTATAGAAATCGTGGCCTGGTCGGACCACGACTTATGTACAGTAGACTTAGACCTAGGCCCTCTCCCTAGACCCGAGCGTAGATGGATGTGTAATGACTTCCTGTGTAGAGACCCGCTATTTAAGGAAACTCTTACAGATGCTATCGCTGATTATTTCGAAACAAATGACGTAGACGATATGCCGCTTAATACAGTCTGGGAAGCGGGCAAAGCGACAATCAGAGGGATCCTCATGATAGAGGGTGCAGCCAAGAAAAGGCTCAGGCAGCTCAGGGAGAAGGAACTGAGAATAGAGATAACAACTCTAGAGAAAAAACTGAGGTAGCACCCATCACACAATGTGAACCTAACAAGTCAAATCAAAGGCCTCAGGGGAGAACTGAGAGATATATGGCAAGGCAAAGCACTCACACAGCTTAAGTACCTTAAGCAGAAGTTTTTTGAGAAGGGGGATAAGGCCCACACAATGCTAGCTAATCGACTAAGAAAACAAAGAGCTGAGAGGGCAGTCCACAAAATCAACGACGAATCGGGCTCCCCTCTTACCGAACCACAAGATATAGTCAACCGTTTTGCCAGGTTTTATTCAGACTTGTACACAACAGAAGGAAACGAGCATACCCCGGCTATAGATCTATATCTACACACGCTCCCCCGACCACCAATATCAGAGGATCACCTTGGAGCACTGAACAATCCGATCACCACCCTTGAAGTTAGTAGAGCAATTTCCAACTTGAAAGCGGGCTCAGCACCGGGACAAGATGGCTACACACCTGCCTTTTATAAAACCAATAGCGCCTCCTTGACCCCCTTCCTCACCAAATTATTTAACTCGATCCTGGAAACGGGCCAAGCACTTAAATCATTCACTGAATCCACAATTATTGTCATTCCCAAAGAAAGTAAAGATCCACTAGAATGCTCATCTTACCGCCCTATCTCGCTCATAAATGTAGACGCAAAGATCTACGCTGGCATTCTAGCAGCACGGCTAGCAATAGTTCTGCCCCAACAGATTCACACCGATCAGGTCGGGTACATAAGGGGGAGACAGGGGGCAGATAACATAAGGAAAACCCTGGATCTCATGGCTACACTTAAAGAAGCAGGAGAAGGCCCTCTCCTCTTATCAATCGATGCCGAAAAGGCATTTGACCGCGTGGAGTGGCCCTTCCTGAGGGCAGTACTGCAGTGGGCCGGGCTGGGAAGCACATGGATCCAGGGGGCCAAAGCACTCTATCATTCTGCCCAAGCTAAAGTATCCGTCAATGGTATCACCTCGGCATCATTCACGCCCACGCGAGGCACAAGACAGGGCTGCCCGCTGTCCCCCCTGATATATGCCCTAGTCATTGAACTACTCGCCCAATCCATAAGATTAAGCCCCCTGATACATGGAATCCCGCGGGGAGGAGAGGAATATAAACTAGCTATGTTTGCAGATGACATTCTGTTATACCTAACCAGACCTACAGAGTCCATTCCAGCCCTCTTTCAAGAATTATTTCGATATGGAGCCCTCTCAGGGTTCCGAGCCAACTTGCAGAAAACCATAGCGGTCCCTCTAAAACCCAATAGCGAATCGCTAGAACACCTAAAGGAGGACTGGAGGTTCCTGGTGCAACCTCACTCTGTGAAATATCTGGGCGTCAATATAACAGTTCCCATAACTGACCTCTTCGAAGCTAATTATGTCCCTCTGTGGAAAGCTATTCAAGCGGACGTACGGAGATGGACAAAGCTACCACTGTCTTGGGCTGCCCGTTTCACCTCTATAAAAATGAATGTCCTACCCCGTTTGTTGTTTCTATTCCAATCCCTACCGGTAATTGTCCCGCAACCGTTCATGGCTGAAGTAAAACGCACGCTCCTAAGGTATCTGTGGGCCGATAAGAAATCCAGAATCCCTTATTCGACACTAATTCAATCTAAAGAGTCAGGCGGCATGGGGTACCCAGACTTAGAGGAATATTATAATGCATCCCAGCTCCGAGTCCTATCAGACCACCTTTGGGAAAACCCCGAAAAACAGTGGGTAGCCATAGAGAATGATATTTTTGCGTCGGTCACATTGGGAGATTGGATGTGGGTCCCGCCATCAGCAATGACCCGCAGAATAAAAGAACATCCAGTACTTAAAGTCTTGTGGTCCCTGTGGCGTCCCTCCCGGGTAATGAAAGGAGTCACCACGTGGCCATCTCCCCTCAGTTTTATCTGGGCCCCTCCCATTCGCGACCTCATAGCAGAGGTGCGGCACTTTCAACCATGGCTCGACGCAGGATTGACAAGAGTGGGTCAGATGTGGAAGGAGGGCAATTTTATCTCTTATGAAGAAGCACGAGAGCCGATGCGAGGTAACAAGGTGACCCCCATGTTATATTTACAACTGCGAAGCGCCCTGAACGATGTCAGATGGGGTACAAAGTTAAAACGCTCCCTCACCCCATTCGAGCAGATACTAAGTGTACCCCAAACAATGAAGGGCTTGATCTCACGTATGTACAAAGCCCTGCTCACGAGAAGATGTCCGAAACGTCCCCAATCTGAGACCAAGTGGGAACTAGAGTTGGGCCTTACAGATCAACCAAAAGTCTGGGACACCATTCATAGAGCAGTGTGGTCATCATCTATATCAGTGCAATATAAAATGCACAATGCACGCTTGTTGGTAAGGTGGCACTATACCCCCCCAAAGACTGTCGAAAATGTTTCATAGCACCTCTCCCCTTTGTTGGAGAGGTTGTGGAGAAACTAGCGATTATTGGCACCAATGGTGGGGCTGCCGGGAGGTGCAAACATACTGGAAGGAGGTCCTGGGCTGGATACATGACATAGAGGGAATACCTAGAAATTTAACTCCAATGCTGGTCCTGTTTGGAATAGAACCAAATGAAGAAGACTCTAATGTAATACTCACACATATGCCCCGCAATCTACTCCTAGCAGCAAGGGTCTGTTTGACGATTAAGTGGAAATCCCCATCCCTGCCCACAAAAAATGAATGGGTTACCAAAGCACATGCTATTTATGAAATGGAAAACCTTACGGCAGCCATCCAGGAGTCTAAGAAAAATATTCACATGATATGGCTGCCCTTCTTAGAATTTTACTCGAAGCATCGGGACACCGTGAGACAGAGTAACATGAACACGCCACTGTGACCAACAAAACTTACACAGAAAACTGCCTCCGCCGGCTAGCTTGCCTACGAAAGATAGCCAATAAAGTACAACTCAGGGCATTAAGCCCAATGCGCAAACTCTACTACTGAAGTAGGAAGAAGTACTACACTTACTGTTAGTTAGGACATAAATACATTGTTATTGGAGCGCTACTCAGGGGAGGGTGGGGGGAGGAAGGGGAGGGGGTGGGGGAAGGGGGACAATTATCAATTGTTTAGTTATATGCTTGTCAACTCCAAGTTACCCGTTTTCTTCGTTTTCATGTTCACTGATTCCAGGAACACTTGGAGAGGCATGCAAGAATGAAAAGTGTTGTGTATTACTTGGTACTTGTTGAAGATGAAAAAAAAAAAAAAAAAAACAATAAAGTAAATTTATAAAAAAAAGAAAGAAGCGTTTACAAAGTGAGTTAGGAAAGGCCCAAAGAAGTCTTCATTATCCAAAATTACTTTGGATGGTAGAGTGGCTCAAGGGCAAGAGGAAGGATGTTTATCTCTTAGCACGTCCATCAATTCTGACACAATTATAGCTCTAAAAGAGAATTTCTGATCCTCTTCCTCCATCTCTCTGGGCAGGTCAGACACGGGGTAGATGAAGTTAGGGAAACTAGAGGTGTGTAGGAGTCACCTCCAAGACAGGTACTGATCTTGTCTCTAACAAACAGTGAAAGACATAATAAATGAAAAATATAGTACATGCAGTAAAAGTGAATAGTGAATGGATGAATTATTGAACATTACTGGGAACAGATCAAGTAGTCTAACAGGGTAAATCTGAATAGACTAGGCATATATGTTAATGGAGAAAAATGTATATGAGCATGTCGACTTCCAACTGCATCACTGAATAAAAAATACAAATAAAAAAAATATATAGAGAATATATAGAAAATAAGCATTGAGCCAAACATGTCGGGCTGGAAACAATGAAGAAATCATACATAGGGACAGGATCCAAAAGAGTTTACTAGTGTAATGCCCAGTTGATATTATAGTTGAGTCTCAAGATCCAGTTCTATTCCAATCTCCTGACGTGGTGGTGTATCACACTACATCGTTCATTTTTCTTCAATGTTTTGGAGTACCACCCATGCAATGTCCATATCTGCGTGGCCCAACTCAATATAGTGGGCGACCAATGGTGCATTTGGGGTGTTGGAACGAATCCTTGAGCGACGCTTACCGATTCTTGTGGCAACTTTACGGCTTGTCATGCTGATGTATCTCTTGTCGCATGGAGACGTGATCATGTAGATACCATTTTTTGTCTAACAGTTGGTGAAGTGTTTAATTTTCCATGTAAAATGTGCAAATGTCACCTCAGCTTGTTTCTTAGTAAATGCACACGATTCACACTTTCCATGTGGGAAATGGCCCATCACTGGGTTCATGCCCCATACCGCCGTGACACTGATGGGAGAAGTCAGACTCCTCCTTCATTCATGGATTAGGTTATCCCTTAGGTTGCTACCCTGCTTAAATGCAAACAAAGGTTTTTCTCACTCTGGCAATCTAGATTAATGAAGGAGAAAATGTTAGAAGGCATTGAATGGTGAAATACCGAAATCACCAAAAAAGGCCTTGGCACTAGAGGGGGACCCATGGCAGTTAAAGCTCCCATGCTTTATTGACAGTGTTGCCTATTTTATTGATGAAGCAGTTGAATGTTGATACACAAACAATACAATGGAATGTTGCAGGTAATAGCAAAGCCTGACGGTCCTAATAATGCGCTCGCCTTTTAGATCTTTAACTAACTTGTGAGGGTAACCACAATATTTTAAATCGGTTAACCAAATCTGAGGCTGCCTCTTCGTAGTCTGAGACTTGAGTGCAATTCCTACGAATTCTGAGAAATTGCCCAGGCTTTTCTTCCATATGTGTTGCACACACGTGCAAAACGTAGTCTCTTCTCGTTTGCGTTCTCTTTTTATAAAGCGTTCCCCATTTCCTTCTCTTTCAAGTCTTTCATTCACAGGTTTCACATCTATTTGCATTTGGCACATTTGCTGGTATGCTTCATTGTCCCCGTTTCCCTTTAGGGAACTCACCGGCTCTTGCTTGCGTTCACTTCTCGTGTTCAGCCGAAGGCAGTCGGTTGACTTCTCTCAACACTTCTTCTCCCTCGGTCGGTATGCTCCCTGGGCTCTTCTGCTTTCCGCACAGCTTTGGTAAGGACAACGTCACAGCTCTGCACCTACAAACGCCCAGGAGCCCTGTGCTGGCTTCTGGCGTTCTTACAGCATGTCTGGTCTTGCGGTCGACTTCCCACTTCTGTCTTCCTCAGCCGGCTGGGCCTTTGACAGAATCTGCAGCTCCCTGGTCTCTCTGTACTTCCCAAGAGAAGCAGCTTTCTCGTTCCAGCAGTGCGTCCTGGTCAGCTGTGGCTGGGATTCAAATCTCCCGGGCACAGAGCTAAACTCGCAACTAAAGTGCAGCCTGCACTCTTGGTCCTTTTCACTCTGTCTTACCAGACTTCTCCTCCTCGTCCCAGTACTCTTGCAGTTATGGAAGTGGAAGTCCATTCTTGATGTTGTATCTGTATAAGTGTCTTTAGAGGTGTTTGAAGGCACATTAGCTTTTGGACCCTTGTAAGTAAAGTCTGGGAAGACATTTTCATGAGTTCCAGAGGGTAAGTCAAGTCTTTAAGGTTTGTACACAGACCTTGTCAGATGGTTTCCTGTATCCTTCCTAGGTGGATGAGGGGAGGTATAACAATATGCTATCAAGGTATTGGTCAAGGATGGGATAGCCTCAAAATAAGAGGTGGAATACTGCGCCATGTCTGATGGTGCCCTGCCACTTCCCTGGAAGTCGTCTCCCCCATGTGATCCTTCCTCATATAGCCACTGGGAAAGAAGTGATGATACTATCAGATTCATCACACTTTCTTACGGCGAACATGGACCACAGGATCATGGTGTCCCAGTTCTTGCAACCTGCATCTATAAGTTTGCGCAAAATTCTTTGAGGCATCTGATTAAAATGCTCAACAAGACTATTGGCCTGAGGGTAGTACACCAAAGTCATCAGGTTCTTTATATGAAGGATTTCCTTCACTTCACACTTAAGGTGGGACAAAAAGGTGGTACTCCGGTCTGTCAATATTTCCTTGGGGAACCCTGCCCAGGAAATGAATGGAATTAGGCGTTTGTGGATTTGCTGGCTGGTGTTGTTTCTCAATGGAAAAGCTTCAGGAATCTAGTGGCATAGTCAACTACGACTAGAATGAATCGATTACCCAACTTAGATGATTCTAGGGGTCCCACTATATCCATTGCTATTCAGGAGAAGGCAATATCAATAACGGAGACTGGGTGAACCTGGGTAACTGCTGTTTCTTGGCAAAGAGGACATGTTAATACAACATTCTTAATCTACAAATAACCCGGGCCAATAGAATTTCGGCATCACTTGACTTGGAGTCTTCCCGACTCCTTGAAGACCTGCGGTCAAGTGTGAGTGAGCGAACTCCAACACCACGCTCCTATGGCTTTGAGGTATTACTAGTTGGGATCGAGGAGTTCTCTCCCGAGTTACATCCCCACTGTAAAGTAGTTATTTAAAAAAAATTAAAAAACGACCAACCTGAGTTCTGCCTTTGTCCTCTGTCAATATTGGGTTGTTCCTCTGGGTAAATGCTAAGTCAGGTAGGAGATGATTTTCTTGGTTTCCTGTGGCACTCTCTCTATCTTAGGCTTATCTCCCACACCAAGCCCAAGAGAACCTCTATCAGTGTCTTTCTGGATTGTATTTCTTGAGGGATAGGGAACAGGGCTTTCTCTAATATCCCCTGCCCAATCTTCTACTCTTCATTTCCCTTATATGGATTGTTCCCATGATTATGTATAAGGACTTTCACATCACCCCTATAGTCTGGGTTAATGATTCCTGCCATTACGTCCAACCCATGGCTCCAGGCTAGTCCCGATTTCGAGGCTAACCTTCTGTATTTTCCCCGGGAAGTGACAAGACTAACCCCATGGGAATCAGACATTGTTTGCCTGCTGGTATTAGTTCAGAGGTACTCCGTAAGTCAAAACCAATAGATTCAGCTGTGGCCACCATGGGTGTACGGCCTTGGTTTTGTACACTGTAGGGTCCCCCAATTTTTATCAGTTGGTCCTGATCCCACTCTGACACCATATGTGGCGGGTCAGAAGGAGGACAAGGACTCTGGTCTTCCATTTTTAAGTGTTCTTTATTAAAAGTGAAAACTCCTGACTTTCCCTAAACTACAGGGTTTCCCTACCTAACAAAAACTGACAAGTGTGTTTGTGCGCGAGCCCAAAAGGAAGCTCTGTCCTCTATCCAAACTAATGTAACCTGTCCCTGACACTATCAAAAACAAATAAAGCATAGGAGAAGGACTCAGTTCTCCTGTGGGCTGCGTCTCAGCAAGTTCCTTTAGTAAAAGTACTTGTTGGTAGTTCTTTGTTACTAGTCGCATAGTTCAGATATTAGGCTCTTCAATTTCTCAACAGTGTATTTTACACGTTGGTTCTTCCTCTCCGTTTTATTATTCTCTCTTGTGGTCTTATTTGTTTCTCTCCCCCCTTTCATAGGGGCAATTCTATTCTTCTCTTGTTAGATAAACTTGAGGCTTTATCTCTACTGAATGCCAAATCATTTTCTTTACTAGAACAAATAGAACTGTTCCAATTATGGCTTTCACTCGACTTAGTATTTCCAACCCTTAGCCGTTACTGGGTTCCAGTAATAATTCTCACTATTTGGTCTTTACTAGGACGAGTATGAGTGTTCCTGTACTAACTCTCACTCTTCTATACCACTTGGTTCTCACTGGACTAGTATTAGTGTTCCAGTAATGATTCACACTCCTTTCCAATATTTGTTTCTCCATGTTACGAGTACGAGTGTTCCAGGAATGATTCCCACTCTTATTATATACTTCCCATACTTGGTCCTTACTGGGGCGAGTATCAATGGTCCATTTGTTATTTTCAGTCCACCACCCAGGTCTCCTGCTCTCCCCTTACCTTTCTGTCTCAGGGATTGTGTCACCGGGCTTGCGGTTCACATGGGACCTTCTTCTGTGATTGTCAGGTTGGCTTCTCGGCTCTTTGTTTCCTCTTCATTCGGCATGCTCTGTGGTGGCTTCAGCTAAATGGTCTCGCCGTTATTTAGAGACTCGCAAGTCCAACGGGCTTCGGTCACGCCACCAGTCCTCAATTGGTCACTCCTTGGACACTGCGTTAGTCCTTCAGCTTCTCCTACGTCAGGTTTTCCTGAGGGTAAAATGCACAGACTCGCGTCCTCCTCTCAGATTTATGACACTGCTGTGGGACTTCCCCGGCAGAGTATCCAAGTCCTTCTTCTTTGTCCTGCTAGTACTCTGTACTGCTCCAGTGGTTTTCTTCGTCTCAGTACCACATAAGTTTATCTTTTCAGGTTGACTCAAGGGTTCAACATGACAATAACAAATATCAGCTTGTTCTTCATGTTTTCTTCTGGTGGATGTTATTACTGGTGGGTTATAGGTGGTTTGGTTAGAGAGTTCCTTATCAGAACAGGAATCCTTGTCCCCAAGGGGGGGCGGAGTCTCTCCTGGTGAGGTCCCGCTTGCCTCTGTCCATAGGGAGGGCATTGCATTGCGGACTATCCTCCCTAACCACACTGGAGAAGGCTACCCCCTGGGAAGAAGTGACTGAACCCTGCGATTCGTCACACACTCCCATGTGAATTTACTCTGTGCGCATTTGGGCCAATCTATACATAAAACTTAAGACACATGTATATGACGTTTAAAGCATAAGGAGTCATAAAAAGTATATGTTTTCATCTTATTTGGAAATTAGATGTGAAAAACACTAAGTACTAGCACCTTGTTACCCAGTGGTAGCTCCTGGTCACTAATTAATGCTGGATAACCTGATAACCTGGAGCTGCTCTTAGCTCCTGGTTAGCAAGTCTCCATTTTGAGCCCTGTAACAATCACCAAATCTATAAAAGACATTCAGTGCATCTGGGAGCCATGAAAACGTTTTCTCCAGTCCCATGCTTGAAAAAACTCGGCTAATATTATTCCTTCAAAGAATTTATACAAAACAGAGAAATTCTTGTCTCCATTACATATTACACTGCAGCCATTCACCGGGTCCAGAAACATTCAAGATACTGGAGAGAGATGCATGACCTGATCTGGATTAAAACAATAGTTAATGCCATATCCCATTTACTTCCTTTCAGACATACCACACTCGATACCTAACCGAATTCTTAAAACATTCCAACAAGAAATGATGTCCGTTTTCTGGAAAATTTCACGCTGAGGTTTTCTAGAGCGACCTTGCACTGACCAAGGAAAGGGGGTGGATAGGCATGTCCTGATAGTCTCAATAATTACCAAACACCTCAACTATAAATGATTAGACAATTACTAAATCCAGCATTGACGGAAAAAAAAGAGCATTCACAGGAGGATGCAAAAAAGAACTCTCTGGAGGTGACCAACAGTGTTTCCAGGCACCAAAAGCTCTACCTGCAGTACTTCAATGGATATCAGGCAACATCCTTCCTGTTCCCAAAAATATAAGCTTCATCGCATGATGGTCCAGAGTTTGTACGCTATCTTATTGATTGCAATGCATGAACAATTTAAACCAACCCATGCCAAAAATATGTGAGTGGAATACAGTCCTCCATTTCACAAAACTTGAAAGTCTAGTTGTGGAGTTGAAGGGGGGATTACCATGGGGTTGGTGGGCCCAGAAAAGTTATAAGAGAATAATGCTGTTGGATGAAACGTATGATGTGCCTATCTGTCATTGAAAAAACAAGAAACCATTAGCCATGTATGAACTGCCTGCGGTAAAGGACAACATGAAAGTATGAGATAGACTAGCTACCAGAGAGAGACGAATGACTTGCAGGATGGGCTGATTAAATTGTTAATGCAGTGCAAGTGTGACTTAAAGCTGTAAGAGTTTGAGAACATGCAGAGTTTTCAATTCTGACATTGTACAATGTATTATGCTACATGGGAGAGGGGCAAGACCATCATTCCTTTGCAGAGTTGAGTTCTGCTCCACTGTCATGCAATCATAGTGGATACTCGAACTAACAAGGAGGAAAAGGGGAAATAAATGTATACTGCTTAACCAAACTGACCCCCTAACTTAGGTAAACCTAAACAAAATAAACTACGGGTTTGGTAAACAGTTATTGTCACAGGAGGGAAGTCCACCTTCCGCTGGGGAGAACCTTAATAGGGACGAATTCACAACCCTAGTGGCCAAGTTTGCTGAAGATTAAAGAGCAAGCTTAGCACTTAGTGATGCACAGCGGGCAAGACATTAGCATATACATTTTAATAATACAATTGACAACAGTAAAAAATCACTAATAAACAAGACAAAACACCTTCCACAGTTATTACAACTGTTCGACACACTGCAGTAAACATTGCACAAAACTGCAAACAAAACACACAGGGGCACCACAACAATAAGCACACAGGGGAAGGAAGTGTAAATAAACCCAAAAGCTAAGGTTTAAAAACCAGACAGAGAAACAGAAAAATGAATATGTTAACTGTCTGTTATCAATCTAAATTAGACAAAGTTGACTGATTTCAAAAAATGAGGAAAAAACTTAATTTACCACTCAATCTCACACTTCTTCACTCCCATTCAACCCAACATGTTTTATTCCTCACTCATTCCAAACAAACAGAGTCAGCGGAAATTCATCAGGGGCATGTACTCATATCTAAAAACAAATCGTGCCAAGAATGTTTATATGATTGGGAAGGGCTATGTGAACAAAAAATAGATATTACTTTAAGTCAAAGAGTTGAGTACTCCCAGGGCATGCTAAACCACCCCACACGCTATCATTGTCCAGCGGGGGTTGACCACTAAAAATGCGACACTAAAGCTTTTTCCTGCTCTGGTAGTCAGCTTCAACTTTACTCCAGCAGAAGGTGGACAACACAAACCTATGAACAATAAGGAGACCAATGAATAATCTCTCTATCATAATAGACTGTTAAGTTACATAGTCTGTGGAGCAACAAAATCGCCCCAAATTCCTACACAACAAGGGCATCATGACTTGGAAAGGTTCATTTATAGCGAAAACACAATGGTTAAAAAAGCAATCATATGTAAAAGCGCAATAACTAATTTTGTCAAAACACTGTTTGCCTACTTGGGTCTCCCACCTGAAAGGAAACACCCCCGATCAAGCAGGTTGAGCTCTCTCGCATCACTTGTATTCATGTGACACTTATAGTGATAATACAATAAAGAGCAAGATGATACGTGTTGTTTACTTGCCTCCAACCCCCTCACACAGGAACTCTATAAGGTTTTCCAGCATCACTAGTCCTGAAAAGGTGGACCGCCTGCTATAACTGATTTACACAAATGTATAACAAGTTTATTATTAAAATAATTCAAACTGAATTTAAACAAAAAACACTACCCTCACCTAACACAGTGTACTAAACATTAAAAAACAAATATAAAAAATCAGATAACTTATTTATACGACACAGAAGATATCACATAACACACAAAAAAAATCTCAATGTGTCACTAAAACAACAAGCATCCCAACATGTTTCTTTTCTTAACTGCCCAGTTCAGGCGAACATTCTTCAGGGGATAAATTTAAAAGCATCCACTAATCTCTTCCACACCGTGTTGAAAGGGTAGATTCAGGCACCCAAGAGGGTAAAAGGAAAACAACCTCCAAGCCTGTAAAAATAAAGGAAAGGAGAAACCTAATGAGTTCCAAAGAGGGAAGGAAGTACTACAAAATGTAAATGGAGGCATGGCACGGGGATTATGCCACACTCACAAGGGTCCCAAAGGGCACCCGCAGATTTACCTTTAAATGGTGAAACTTCAAAGCACGTCACAGCATGACAAATTTGCTGGTTTCCCTCCAAATGAGAACTCAATACTTCAACAAAGCGTCACAGTCCGCTAGAGTATCGCCACACCTAAGTAAGACAAAACCAATACACAGAGACCACATGCTCTGTTATATCCAGAAATCACAATGGCTTCAATACCACTTCACATAAAATCAAGGCTCCAAATAACAAAGTGAATTACCTCCACAAATGTAGGGATCAAGACTACAATTCACAATTCAGTAATGAACAAGTTGAAATGGAAACATCCATACGATCAAGCAATAAAGTACAGAGTCAATCTGGAAAGCAATGGGAACATAACAGTAAACACCATTTATCTGGCATTACCAAAACCTCAGCTAACAACATGCCGTCAACATGCACTAGAGGGCAAACAGAAGGGGGTGCTTATATTTCACACACGTGAGGAGACCATGCATTATCTAATGTGTAAAGACAACTACTCAGCGTCCATGCTGTCCAACCCCTGGTAGACCCATAGTGTCTGGTGTGAATTTGATTTTGGAACCTTTGTCCAAATTTGCAGACTTCTATTTGAGACCGTCTGTTTTGAAAATGAAAAGCTATTTGCGAGACACCACTGACGCTATTAATAAATTGGAAAACATTGAGTTTATTCCGGGCCAGTCCTTGTTGATAGGCTTGGACATTCAATCTTTGTACACTGTGATACCCCAAAGAGCCACACTTGAGGTGGTTGAAGAAGTGTTGATGAATAGAGAGGATGGCCATCCTGTGAGTAATGCTTTCATCCTGTGGTGCACGGAGTTTGCCCTGACTAAAATTTTTTTCCAATTCCAGGGTTCTTTCTTTCAACAGATTGAGGGTACAGCCATGGGTGCTGCCATGGCCCCGAATTTAGCCAATCTTTATGTCGAGTATTTTGAAAAGGCAGTAATATACCCAGCCACCAACCCTTTCATCAATCATTTGAGGAAGTGACTGAGGTATATAGATGATATAGTGATCATATGGGATGGCTCAATAGAAGAGGCAGATTGTTTTGTGACATGGCTTAACCAACAAAATCGGTTTCTGAAATTCACTGGGTCTATATGTGATTGTGAGACTCATTTTCTAGACATCACCATTTTCCATCACAATGGTTCTTTAAAAGTGAAGCCCTATAACAAGACTACTGATAAGAACTCTTTATTGCACTTCAATAGCCACCATGCTAAACATTTAAAGAACAATTTGCCATTTGGACAATTTTTGAGGCTGAAGCGCAATAGTAGTCTTAAAGATGATTTTGCCCGAAGTGCGGATATATTGACCAACAAGTTGTTGGCCAAAGGCTATCCACCAAGAGTTATAAGAAATGCTTCAAAAAGAGCTTACAATAACAATCGTGAGGCACTTTTGGAGAAAAGTAGTAGGCCAATTAAAGAGATTGGCACTGTATTTGTTAATACTTTCTCAAATTTGTCCTACAAAATCAAAAACATTGTGATGAAAACTTGGAAGAAAATATATCGTGGTAAAGAAGTGTTGCCTCCCCTAGTGGCTTTCAGAAAAAGCCAGAATTTACGAAATATTCTGATCAGAAATGATGTGACAGAAATGCAGATACCACAAGTTAGGCAAACTAGACTGTGGGGTTTGCCTGAAGTAAAAGGACATTTTCCATGTGGGAATTGCAGCATGTGTGGACAAACAAAAGAAACTAGATTATTGCAAATTCTACCTGATGTTAAGTGGGTCTTCACTGAAATGACGAATTGTAACACAGCTAATGTTGTATATCTGATCACCTGTCCATGTGGCCTACATTATGTGGGAAAAACAAATAGGCAATGTAAAGTTCGAATGGTGGAACATCGCAGCTGTATCAAGAATCAAGTGATAACTGCCCCTCTTGTGAAACATTTTATTGAAAAGAAACATGGTTTCAATGACTTCACATGGCTGATTTTGAAAAAGGTGCATGGAAATACCAAAATTGAAACAGATCGAAAATTATTGAATATAGAGCAAAAAATAATTTTCAAATTACAAAGCAATGTGCTAGGGCTCAATGAAAGCATTGATTGGCATTTGGTTAGCCAAATGTAATTTTGGACATTGTGTGATGCATATACCATATGGGCACCCAATTTTGGTGAACAATTTGGTTTTTAGTTCAATTGATGAAGTTAGTACATCTTTTTGATGCGCTGAATGTCCACTAAACTCCTCTACACCAGTTGATCCTGGGTCTGTTCCAATATGGCCCCCTTGGTTGTTGTACTACTGATTAACTTCGAGAAGTGGAGTCCTTTCTTTGTGTTGCCGCACAACCATAGACGCTTTAACAGAGTCCTTTCTTTATGTTGCTGCGCAACCATAGACGCTTTGAGATTGTGCAGCAGCCATGGCTCCTCTAAATCGAGTGCTGGCCGAGTATGTTTGAATGCTACAAGTGGAGTGAATAAACCCCTCTGTGTGTATAGGTGAGCACGCTACCAGCATTTCGCCTTTGGATGTGACTCTGTGCATGATATTGTCTCCATGTCGGGACACCTTTTGCATTATTTGGTGGTTTGGGTACTTTATTTTACACATGTTGTGTGGCTATCCATTTTCCACGTTTCTTTTACGTTGTGGAGGTTGGACAGCATGGACGCTGAGTAGTTGTCTTTACACATTAGATAATGCGTGGTCTCCTCACGTGTGTGAAATATAAGCACCCCCTTCTGTTTGCCCTCTAGTGCATGTTGACGGCATGTTGTTAGCTGAGGTTTTGGTAATGCCAGATAAATGGTGTTTACTGTTATGTTCCCATTGCTTTCCAGATTGACTCTGTACTTTATTGCTTGATCGTATGGATGTTTCCATTTCAACTTGTTCATTACTGAATTGTGAATTGCAGTCTTGATCCCTACATTTGTGGAGGTAATTCACTTTGTTATTTGGAGCCTTGATTTTATGTGCAGTGGTATTGAAGCCAGTGTGATTTCTGGATATAACAGAGCATGTGGTCTCTGTGTATTGGTTTTGTCTTACTTAGGTGTGGCGATACTCTAGCGGACTGTGACGCTTTGTTGAAGTATTGATTTCTCATTTGGAAGGAAACCAGCAAATTTGTCATCCTGTGACGTGCTTTGAAGTTTCACCATTTAAAGGTAAATCTGCGGGTGCCCTTTGGGACCCTTGTGAGTGTGGCATAATCCCTGTGCCATGCCTCCATTTACATTTTGTAGTACTTCCTTCCCTCTTTGGAACTCATTAGGTTTCTCCTTTCCTTTATTTTTACAGGCTTGGAGGTTGTTTTCCTTTTACCCTCTTGGGTGCCTGAATCTACCCTTTCAACAGGGTGTGGAAGAGATTAGTGGATGCTTTTAAATTTATCCCCTGAAGAATGTTCGCCTGAACTGGGCAGTTAAGAACAGAAACATGTTGGGATGCTTGTTGTTTTAGTGACACATTGAGATTTTTTTTGTGTGTTATGTGATATCTTCTGTGTCGTATAAATAAGTTATCTGATGTTTTATATTTGTTTTATATTTGTTTTTTAATGTCTAGTACACTGTGTTAGGTGAGGGTAGTGTTTTTTGTTTAAATTCAGTTTGAATTATTTGAATAATAAACTTGTTATACATTTGTGTAAATCAGTTATAGCAGACGGTCCATTTTTTCAGGACTAGTGATGCTGGAAAACCTTATAGAGTTCCTGTGTGAGGGGGTTGGAGGCAAGTAAACAACACGTATCATCTTGCTCTTTATTGTATTACATATATCTATATCCCCGTTGGTGGAGTAGGATGTTTTCATGTTAATAGGGATTCTTTATACCTATTTAAACATATTACTTATAGTGATAATACATAAGTAAGAGGGAAACAACACCCTGGCAACATCTTGTTGCTCGATGTTCTTACCGAGAGGCCTAATTGCCCCACCTGGGCAATCAAGGAAGACGAGCTTCCAACAGCGTTTCACTCGCGGTGGACATTCACGGCAAAACCGAAATCAGTTCCTTCTTCGTATATCACTCAAAAAGCCTGTAGATAATACATATTATGCACTGTTACTCACGTGCAGGGCAACCAACAACTACAGCCTATCATCAAACTAGTGCGGTTAACATCTCGAACTCCGCCACAATGACTAACTCGTAGTTACCTGGTTCTGAGTTACGAAGCATGTAGTCCTCATTCAACGTTAACAGGGGTAGTAGTTTGTAATCCTCCCCCGCTGAATTGATACTGAAACGGAGTTCAAAGTTACTAGAAGAAACATGTGATGGTCTATGAGTATACCTTGGCAAAACAAGAGGTCCTACGGGGTAATATCATATGGGAGTACATCCGAGAAAAATCTTAATGAATACCTGTAACCTCCAGCGAATCTCGAAGGCTTATGGTTTCACCACTCATTTGTAATATCTTTTTGACAAACTCGCTTCACTTCAGTTCTTTCCACAAAGCAAGCAATGGAACCGAAATGACTGCAAAGTCGTAATAACACAAAACGAACATGACTCCCCTTTATTTGCGCTATAACAACAATCTAGCCAACACGGACTGGGAGCATAATCATAGTGGATACACAATGCATCAGAATCATGTGCTGGGTTCCCTTCAAATAGCATACGAGGTAGGGGAAAGGCAGCAGGAACAGGGTTTTAGCATGAACATCGCCTACACAAGACTGAGAAGACATGCTAGTGAAGGTAATTTGTGAATAAAGCCATATTTTATACCCCTGAACCCACACACTTTTGACAGATGTCCCCTTATGGAGTGAGACAACTCACCCACCAGGCCTGCTTCCCCCACCCACCAAGCACTTCCCTCACCCAAGTCCCCTTCCACACCCAAAAACAAAAGTATTTCTTTTCACCAACATTAATGACTCAAAAGGTTGATATGTGTGCCATATTTTATAACTCAATGACGTATTCATATTTTTCATTGGTGACTCGAGTATTGGAGTTAAAATAAAAATACATGTTTCTGTTGCAACTTTACAAAATACTGCTCTTCCAATCGTCTTATCAAGTTGGTCAACATAGGGAGACATCATTACACCTTGAAAATATTTGGGGTTACATAACTGCTACGGTTGACATGGACAGAAAGACACGTATTTTAATCAAGAGGGAAATGACTAAATCATACAATTCTGAAAATCAATTAAACAAACATTCGGAAGAGGCTCACTAAATAGGATGTGATGAAAGCAGTTCATAAAAACATAATTTACCATGTAACACAACTGCGAAAAGAGGCAACCACAGCTTTATTTCACAAGAACAAGCGAGGTACGATTTGGCTGTCCAACTTTACAAAATGATGTCACATACCACTTTAGGAGAGCCAACTTTATAAAATGGTAGCACCGGACACTTTAGACGTGGGTAAAATGGTTGGGTCTTGGAGGTGCGTACTTTCCGCGTTTACTATCTACACGACCAGATTGCCTGACGCTAAAATGGCACTCGGCCGCATGACACAACCCCGCCCCTGCTCTTAGGGGTTTACTATATGCATGGCCAGATTTGCCTGACGATAAAATGGCACACGGCGCGTGACATAGCCCCACCCTTGTGTGGTGGAGCATTCAAGATCTTTCTGGTAAATGGTATAATGTAAGTGTGGGTTTGTGGTATACCTACGATAACTATCAGGCTTTCACTTGAGCTGCCCACCGCTCTCCAATTCGTCCCCCAAGCCGTGTAACCGGTCAGTTCAGTACTATACGCCCACGCGCATCTTCCCAACGAAAGCGGGTTTCACGTCAGACGTGGGTATGTCAGCGTCAGCATCCTGCTGCCGCCAGGGACAGGGTTGTTGTGGGCCGCCGTGGTCCTCCTACATGAGGGACGCGGCCACTCCTAACATGGGCAACACATAACATGGCAGCCGTTCTTGCATTGCTGCTGTGTCTCCTGACGCCTTGCGGAGGCCTCGAGAGGATATTTCAGACGTCCGAGATCACAATCCCCCGGAGACTGCTGCCTAAGGTCGACGACAGCACGGACTCCCTGCTCTACGCCATCACCTTCGGCGTCGAGAAGCACTTCATTTACCTAGAGAAGCAGAGCTTTATCCCTGCGGACTTCAGGCTGTACCTCAACGGGCGGCTCCACACCTCGCCCCGAGACCTGCAGCCTCTCAAGAGTGACTGCTACTACCAGGGTTATGTGTTGGACAGCCCCAGCTCTGCCGCCACGCTTATGGCATGCAACGGCCTGAGGGGGCTGGTGGAATTCTACAACGTCAGCTATGTCATCGAGCCATTCCTTTTCATGCATGATTTTAAGCACCTGCTCCATCGATTGAGCATCATGGGCAAGGATGACTTGCTCTTTACAGACAGTGATACTGACCCACTCAGCAACCGGACCGTGCAACAGCATATTGCAAGCCACGGGCATGCGGCAAGACCAGTGGGTCAGATGCTTCGTTTCATTGAAATGGCCATGTTCGTAACCAAGGACTTATACGATAGCTTTGGTTCAAGCCTGTCAACTATAACAAACAACATGGTCCTGTTGGTCAGCTACCTCAACACCAGGTTTATCCCCTTGGACATACGCATCTTCATGGTCTCGCTGGATGTCTGGACTGATTCTGATCAAGTGGACCTTGTGAACGGCACCACGTCTAAGAAGCTGGATAGGTTTTTGGCTTGGATCCATTGGAATTGGCCCAAACCGATTAGTTATGATATTCCAGTCCTATTCTCTTATGACTCCAGCATGGGTCGTGGATTGACGTTTTTTGGGGGAATGTGTTCCCAACGAAATGGAGCGCTGATAGTTTATCCGAGGGATCAAGGGATTGATAAATTCTCAGTACTAGTTGCACACATGTTGGGCCATAACATAGGATTAATGCATGACAATTCCAGAGACTGCCAGTGTTCAGGAAGTGCATGCATTATGAATACAAACATTGGCAATGTGTTTGGGGCAGCTACATTTAGTAGCTGCAGCATAGCAGATTTTGCAAAATTCATTTCTGCCTTTGGGGCAACCTGCATTCTGAAAGAACCAGTTGTTAGGGTACCATTCAATCCCCGAATCTGTGGAAACAAGATATTGGACGATGGGGAAGATTGTGACTGTGGCACAGCTGTGGAGTGTTCAGCTGATCCCTGCTGTGAGAGTAATTGTAAACTGAAAGAGGATGCTCAGTGTGCATGGGGAGCATGCTGTACGAACTGTCAGGTCCTTCCTGAAGGCACCCTTTGTAGAGAAGCAGATGATGAATGTGACCTCTCCGAGTATTGCAATGGGATATCAAATGTTTGCCCAGATGATTTCTTTCAACAGAATGGAAATGCATGCAGTGATCACAAATGGCACTGTTACAAAGGAACATGCCGAAATCCAGATTCGCAATGTAAAAAACTCTTTGGAGGTGGCTCGCATGCAGCAGATACTTTGTGTTTTGTTCAAGCTAACGTTCAACATGATAGGTTTGGAAACTGTGGTTCTGATGTTAAAGGTTCGTATTTTGGGTGCACAGCTGAGCACGCAATGTGTGGAAAGCTGCAGTGTGCGTATATGAACCGCTTGCCATTGATGTCTGCAAAGGCACCCATAATTTACTATTCTCCTAAATCTTCTATTTGCATGTCTATAGATGTATCACGGAACTCGGATTTCAGGGATACAGCTTTTGTTCTGGATGGCACAAAGTGTGGTGATGACAAGATATGCGTAAAACACAAGTGTGTTCAAATTTCGACTCTGGAAAAGTCATGTTCTGAAGATAGTACATGCAGTGGACATGGACTATGCAACAATAAAGGCAACTGCCACTGTTTTCCAGGTTGGGCACCTCCAACCTGTATAGGCAGCGGAACTGGGGGCAGTATAGATTCAGGCAGCCCAAGGGTTGAGTTTGAAAGCGAAAATGATGACTCAGATTATCCACTTATTATAGGCCTAAGCATTGGCCTTCCATTACTTTTTGTAATTATTGTGACTGTACTGATAAAAAGCGGCACCTTTAAATGCGCAAGGAAATCTGAAACCTATGAGTCGGATAGTGAAGGCCGGGCTAATAGCACGACTCGCAATTCTCCAGCAAGCTCATATCGCTCTGTTTAACAACCAACTAAAACATAGTACTCCATACAAAACAATTAAAGTAACTAGAGGTTGGGATGATGATGATAAATACTTTGAAAAAACTGCTTGTTTTGTGTTTTTTTCCAACCATTTTGCAAAGGCTTTATTATACTTCATTAGTTGTAAAGTTACCCATGATATCCAGAGCACTGCATTTTTTGGGGGGACAAATATCAAGACCTATGGATGGAGCTGTTTCATACCTTGTCCTTCCATTATTCGATAATCGGCCTGTAAAAGTAGCTTTAAGAACATGCTACTAGTCTTCTTGTGGTACCAACTTAGTTAACAATGTTTCTTTTCAGTTTATCTTCTGCTACCCTGTTTTCAGTCCAACTATCTATAATATCGCAGCACCAACACGCATGATTCTCAAACCATTTATCCCATCTCAGAACTGTTAAGCAGTGTTGGAATGAATCAGCCGTTAGTCAGTTGAATTATAACACATTTTATTTAATGAACTCACTGACCCATCTTTTTTATCCTGCCACCTAAATTCTAGCCCAAAAGGGTAGATCTTTAGGAAATTGTCTCTTGGTTTATTCTTCAGGGAAAGAACCTGGAAATCTTTTTCTCATTGCTTGTGATTTGTTATGGTCGTTTCTTATATGACTGGCTTCTGAGCCTCCCAGTACGTATATTTGTTTTTGTTTGCGCATATATTTTCTGGCTTTACTGGGCATGTCTGAAAGGCCGGGAATGTGGTGGCGGTGGAGTCTGGGCTGGTATGCAGACCCATGGTCTCATGGCTATTCAGATTGTATTCGAGGCCAAACACAAAATAATGTATACTCGCCTTGGGTCTCTGAGGATAGTCTTTAAGGAAAAAGGTGTTAGGAAATATTTCGAAATCATTAACTAATTTAAGCTTCTTTCTATCGAAAATGGTTAGTGTGGTGGTGGGAGTCAGTGTTGGTGCAAATAAATGATGCGTTTTCATAGTTTTAAATGTAATCACAAGTGATTTTGAAGGATTTCCCAGTTTATCTACTGCCAAAAACCACACTTAACCTTCTCCTAGCAATGGGCCTGGGTCTGGGAGTCAGCTTTGCAGGTAATTCATTTGTGTAGTGGCAGTTTAAGGCAAGCACACCTGTTTCTTTTAAAGAGTTTCCAAGTGCCTCAGAGTGCGTTTTTGGTGTAAATTCAATTGTGTTTCAGGTGTGTTCATTCCATTTCAGGCCTGAAGACTTTAGTGCTGTTGAAAGAGTAGGTTGTCCAGTAAATTGAACTCTCTTTCCCATAGCTATTTGGGTTTCTCCCAACTGCAACATGTTCTCCTAAACCAGCAACTGCAGCTCAGGTAAGGGGTTAGAAAGGTGGGTTATAAGGGAGATTAATCACAGGGGAGCCCAGAAACAGCTGAAGTGGGATGCAGTCTCCACAAGAGTCCAAGAACACCCCTACTTTCTTCTGCAGACTATGGTCTGGATACCACTGGTGGATCACACAACGGGAACCCCCAGGAAAGCCAGGTGCTCAGAGACCATTATAGTGGGGATTTGCCACATTCTAAAAACCTTGTTGCATAACATCCAGCTGCTGCATAGTTGGGCGTGAGTGAGGGGTATGTGTACCCCTCACTCATCTGCATACATCAGCTGCACAGTAGGGATAAGTGGGGGAATGTGTATTGCCTTGTGCTGTGGTTCCGGGTGCTATATCCTAAGGCGCATACATATAGCGGCTTCATTTTAGTGCGATTTTGTTATTCAACATTTTTGTGTTCAAATAGATGTTTTGTGCTTGTGCACTGTTGCCAGACATATTTACATAATGGTGTTTTTTTAATATAAACCTTATTTCTTTGTTGATCGGTTTTTCGCCCCTGTTGTCCTCCATTCAAATTTTGATTCTGTTACCAAAGGTAATTTTTTATTTTAACAGTGTCATTGCTCATGTTTTCTTTTTCTTTAATGTTATCTCCTCACCCCAACTTCGTTTGTGTATGTGTGCATGCTGTTACATTCTGAGCCCTTGATGTCTATGTGATGAGCTCCCAAATTTCTTAGTCTGAAATGTTGGGATGAAAACTTTTTTCATGTAATTTTCCTTCTGCTTCGAAGGAGGTGTCACCTATTCCTCCATACTCCTCTCCCCCAAGACACACACCCACACGCTCCTTCCAGACTAATTTGTGTTTTATTGTAATTCTTACTTCCAAATAATTGTCATTGAAGGTCACTTTTTGTTTTAAAGGCGACTTGGCTATTTATTGTTTTATCTATTTTTATTTCTCAGCTGCACACTTTTTAAAAATATATTTTTGATGTTGTTAATGGTATTTTTGTTATACCGGCACGTTCTGATATGTCAGGCTGCATTGGGTCATGTTCTGCCCTTTTCAATGTCCTATAGTTTTACACAAGTCCTACACTGCAGCTAAAAGGTTGCGTGAAGCACCCAACAAACATGCAAATAATTGAATAAACGTTGGTGGCACCAGTTCAGGAAAAGGGCCAAAGAGCCCAATGTAGACCTGCAAATTTAAGACACTAGCAAGACTCTTACCACCCTTCTGACCCTGAGATTCTCGTGCTGCACTCTATTACCAGGGCATGGTAACTGCAGTACAGATTGAAAAGGGAAGACTAGTCTGGATTGTGCAGATTACTTTCCAGAAGAGCCCAGCCTCCACTTGAGGAATCCAAAGTTCTGCACAAATGTCCAAACTCTCAGCAAATGTCGGGCATGGCATCCCTAGGCAGTGCATGAAGGCTTCAAATGCTGTGCCGATTCCAGACGGTCCCTGCATACAATCATTCATATTGATAGTTGCCCTCTTTGAGTGTTGTCCTTAATGTGATCTTTCTTTTGACCCAATGAGCCTGCCATGCCTTATTTTACAACCTTATCTGTAATGTAGCTATAACCAAACTCTCGTAGAAGCCATTAACAAGAAAGCACTTTTGAGCAACTGTAAATCTAAACCAAAAGCCCACCTGAGTTCTTGGTACACCCCCAAGCTTTAAGCCCTGTGATCCACTAAAAGAGCAGTGGAGACTGCCTGGAAAAAATACCTTCTGCTTTGAATAAACAACACTTCACAGCCCTATCCAAAAAATACAAACGGGCCATTCTTCATACTAAAAGCGTTTCTTATAACGAAAGAATCGAAAAAGCAAATTCAGGCACAAAAGAGCTCTTCGCTATGTAACGTGAACTTGAAATACCAGCTCCAAGACCTCCCTTGGTGCAGTAACATCCAAAACGTACTCCATGACAAACTTCTTCAATCCAAAATCAAAGCTAAAAAAAAAATACTTGTCAGCTGATCAGCTTTTAGACCAGCGGCCACCACCCTCTATCTCCCATCCCTGGTTTGAATTCGACCGGTCACGACCACTAAAATCATTAAAGGCTTAAAACCATCCAGATTCCAAGGAGACATATGTCCGGCCTCTTTTTATAAAAGAGTGTGCCGAAGAGTTTGCCCTGATGACGACTCCTCAACGTGCAACATTCCGGAGAATCTAATAGAAGCCTGGGTACCCCCCCCCTCTTCACAAAGCCTACATTAGTCGGCAATGTTCCCACTAACACCATATCACAACCGTACCGTTCCTAATACTTGACAGAGCAGCATATCTGCAATACAAAACCACCTGGAAACTCGCAATCTCCCTGGCCTACGCTAATCTGGCTTCGGCCCTGGACATGGAATGGAATCTGCCCTCCTGGACCTAAAAATCCAAATGGACAAAATCAAAGACCAGGTCGACCTGGCCATCATCCTCCTCCTCCTACTCGACCTGTCAGCAGCCTTTGACTTGGTCAATCACAAAATCTCTGCCAACACCTCTTCTCAGCTGCCCATCTCTCGCCTAAAGCCATAACCTGGATAGAGTTCTTATCGAACCGCACTATGAGAGTGTTCTCCACCTTGTCAGCAGCCCCCCAAGCACCAGTCACCTACAGAGTGCCACAAGGCTCATGTGTCTCACCGACACTACAATATCTTTACTAAACCCCTGTTTGACCTTCTTGTCTTGGGAGGATAGCTCAGCGGCACCGTGCTCGACTTGGAAGCAAGATGACACAGAGCAACATGTGTTCGAGCCCCGGGTCCGCGCATAAAAACCTCTGGGTATTAAGCGCGTTATAAATATCATATCATACACCAACTATGCATGTTGACACCCAAATTGTCCTACCTATCTCCAGCAACTATGACTCTGACTCCCACGCACTTTGTAAAATATACCAAACCATTCTGGCTTAGATGGCACAACACAGACTGCCTAAACAATGAAAAACGGAAGAACTACTTATTGGCACAAAATCTCGGTTTAACAAACTCAATGAATCCCATCAACGGGAACATCATCACCATCGTTAAAGAGGTAAAAACCTTGGGAGTATACATAGCCTCTGCATTATCATTAAATAGACACTTAGTCTTCGCTTCGGCAGCAGCATACACCGCAAAACTGATCAATGCCTGCAGGCCCATCCTGACCACTGATAGCTGCACCACACTTGCCAGAGTCCTTATTCTATCCATTATTGACTATTGCAACATACTATTTGCAGACTCCCACTCCTGCAAAATAAAAAGAAATTACAGGTCATCCAGAATAAAGCTGTAAGAGCCGCGCTAAACATCTGCAAAAAAGACCAAATTTCCACAGCTAGACGAAGTATCCACTGGCTCCCGGTCCAAGGATGGATCATGTTCAAAACACTATCCCTGACCCACAAATGTCTCTCAAACACTGGCCCGCCATTTTTGTCCAGAAAAATCTCGACAGCCCAATCCACCAGATCTACGCTGGCTGCCTATTCGCACATACTCGGCATTCCCAAATACAGGCACCAGAAGGCCGGGGGCAGCAGTTTCCCTATGATTAGTAACACCGAAACGCCTTGAAGCTAGCTCTAAGAGCTTATGTCTCCTTTTGGTCCTTCTGCGAGGGCCTCAAAACCTGCCTCTTCTTCCAAGACCTTCAAAAGTATTTGAACCTGCAATTCTGTCCGCACAGACCAGAAATGCAGATTTATGCACCACTATGTATCTACTACTTATGTCTGTAACCACTACATGATGTAAACCAACATGCCACCTATGATCGTAATAATTTGAAACAACTACTATCATGTAAACCAGCGCCTAGATGCCCTTCAGTTCGGTGCGCTTTAAAAATATCTAAATGAATGTAATTCTCTCGTCTTGCATTTCAGTGGCTTATTTGTCAATCCACTACATAAAAGGATGGCACTTGTTTGTTCTTCTTCACCCCATTCAATCTGACATGGCTGTGGTTGGGGGTGATCCTCTGTCAAACTCTCCTTTTTGTGTTCTCCAGCACTCATTCTACCCACAGCATGCTCTTGCCTCTGATGGGCTGGGAGGAGAGCTCCAGGGCAACGTGTTTGCCTTGGAAGCAAGATAACGCTCAGAACACAGGTTCGAATTCCGGTCCCACGCTTAGAGACTGGCCCCTGATATTAACCACGTTATTAAGAATTCATTCATTTGATACCTTTTGTTAGTGGCTATTGTTTAACCAAACTGCTCAAGCTAGCAACAGGAGGGAAACCTATATGATATCTGTTGAAAAAGAGACCTGAACTAATCCTTTACGTGTCACGTTTAGACCAATCTGCAGCAAAGGTGTTCATTTTTTATTACTTTTGATTATTGAGAAACTGTTGTAGTGCAAAGGGGTATGGAACCCTAATCAAGGAAATCAAAACTCACCCTTCAGGAATTACATTTTGTATCTCCACTTCATATTGTATCACCAAAATGATCATTGTTTTTGATATAGTGGCATCTAAGTCTGCACAGTTGGTAAAATAAAAGTAAAAAAGGTCCCATCCCAAAATAAGACCATGACGCTATAATAAAGATTGCAGTAAATGGAAGGCTGCTTTACTATGCATTTTGCCCTTTGGGTGAAGCACTTAGACCCTTGGATTAATGTTACCTTTATAAGTCACCTCTCTTTCTTATATATGTGTTGTCTTGTTTTGTCCTTAAGATATCTCACTTTTTTTACACCCTCGTAAACTGGCTCAGCGCTTTCTTCTCTTTTCCATTATACAGGCACCCTTCGGGGGAATGGCGCCACCATCTTCAAATGTGATATTGTAAGTCATTGCTGATAAAAAAATTAACACGCCTGTTATTCAAGTAAATAGAATACAAATAGTACATTTAAGGACCCAAACTGATACACAAATAAGGTTGTGCTTATAAGGCCTTGAATCGGAAAGCTAAACAACAGAGCCAGGCATGTTTATGGAAAGAAATCTAGGTAGCTGCAGTGCCTTGAGATGGGAATTCTGGTCGCTTATTACTGGAGGATTAGGCAAGAATTCACTAAAGAGTACCTAGATCACACAAAGGGTTAGGACATCCCACTTTAAATGTACATAATGGGGCATTCAACAATAAAAAGTCACGATTGGGCTTTTTCTGAGTATGCTATACATCTGAAGGTAATTATGAGCCAAGAAATATATAGCCCAAGCAATGACAGGTTGTCAGTGGACTTACTCAAGAACCGAATGAGCTTTGGGCCCCTTTGATTTTCAGGGGTTCTTACAGGATACATGAGACGGGTTACTACCAAGGCATCAAGTCACTCGCCCTCATTCATACAGCACACCATTTCTTACTAGTCAGTGGGTAGTAGTGAGTGCTAATTTTGAGGCCCTCATTGGATATGGTTGAGTGCCATTTATCTTTTAAAAAAGGTAATGTAACCATTTTGGCAGATATCCAATAAGTATTTTGTAAAAAAAAACAATGCAGCAATGTTTACCTGCTGGCTTAGAAGTGCATGAAATAGGGTGAGGGCATGCTAGGTCTTAGAGGAATCGTACAAAAATGTCGACCTGGGAATTGCGATGGCCGAAAATGCCCCCCTTACACCACATATATATGTGGGGGGGTTTAGAGTATAATATTAATATGGGGAGACTGCGGGTGGTTTCCCCCTGCATATATATGTGGTGGAAAGGGTTAAAAAAAGAAAAGTCAGCATTTTCGGCCGTCACAACAATCAAATAGATCCGGTCTTACATGGATGGATCCGAGCACTGCCCTCAACTTAGTGGACGGACACATACTCTGGTAATAGAAGATATGTTACTTGATCTTCTCAATTTTATGAAACCACTTTATTTTAACCTGGAAGGGGCTGTCCTAATTGGTACCAGTGGCGAGTTATCTTTCTTTAATATGTCCAGAGATGACATACAAGAATGGGTTCTTGCACTTTTGCTGTTCACACGTTTAATAGCTTGCAGATCAAAAGGTTGCAATCTATGTTGTGCTAATAGATTGCTTCACTCACATTTACTGCATGCAGACAACGCTGTATTGATAGCCTGAACTCCCAATGCCTTACAGCTCCTTATTACAGCACACATGCATTTTGTGGGGGAGAAGACATTGAACATTAATGTAACAAAATCTGCTAGAATGCTGGTAGGCACTTTGCATAAACTTAGTTGAAACATATGTGTAAATGGCAGCAAACTGGAGGGAGCGGAAGAGTATAAGTACCTTGGGTAGTGATTCTCAAAAAAGGTTCATTGTAAAGCAAATAGGTAAAATAGTTACTTGAGCAACCTCACTGAATGTTGTAATCCTAAACCTATACAAACATTTGAAGAATCTATTTTATGGGTGTTCAGAGTAGTTTGAAAGATAGGAAGTTGAGCCAGATTATTTTGCATCCGGAATTTGGGATTGGGAATTATGCCCTAAATTTGTATTAAAAAGCAGACCCTGCTCATAACATCTTTTGATGGTTCATAGTTGAATCTCCAATGAGCACCTGGTTGTTGAATTTAGCCCACAGCATCGATTTTGATTCGATCAAATTGGGTAATCAATACCGAACATGGTTGATTACGTTGGGGGGGGGCGGGATGTTGCAGGGGTGTCCCCCGCTTTCTGAAGATTGGGGTGGGGGGCGAAAAAGAAAAGGGGACCCTGCAGAATCGGATCGGTCCTGTCTTAGGGACGGAACTTGCAAAACCATTTCCACTAAATATCGAAGTTTGACATGTTTGTTCTGATATGACCACCGTTTGTTCCCCAAATTTGGTTTTGTACTTCTAAAGTTGGAGTGTAATGTAGTGTCAAACATCATATGAAATAAGGTATTGCTACTGTCACACCAGAATATCTGTGAATTGTAGATGGATTACCGGGTTCTCACAGGACATTGGCGGGTTCTGAACAGGACAGCGTTTGTTGATACTTGTTTTGGGAACTATCTTGCCTGCAGTGTTGGTCTTCATAGTCGTGTAATGTTAGTGGGTTTTATACAGGGCTCCACTGCCATTTGCATGGTTCCATGCCTTCTGACAGATCAAAAAGAGAGAAGGGTGGGTGAGGCTAGTGGCAGTAGAAAGAGGAAATGCAAGATAGTGTTATGTTGATGCCTGTAGACGGGAGTTACCCTGGTCTCAGAGCAAAGGTCATGCGTATAGGTGTTGAGTGGTGAGAGCATTGAGGTATTTTGCTCGAAGGGATGCACAAACCTTTATATCGGTGGGTGGATGTTTATTCTGAATACAACTTGATAACATTTGTAAAGATACAGATAAAGTCACGTAATTCCCAATCGGTGCATTTAAAATGTTTTAGAAAAGAAAAGGTAAATCGCGTTTGAAATTCCACACAGTCACAAGTTTAGGAAATCGATCTAGTAAAGGAATTAAGTTGCTCACATATTGGTCTCAAGAATTCACTTATGGGAAAGCACCTTAATTTAAATGCTGCTTTAAATTGCAATGCAGCTGAAATAAGTATTTAAAATGGAGGGTTTGATTCCCAGGAAAATGAAGCAGAGAATCTGGACCACCCTCAAGTTAATTGAGATTCTATTCCCCCTTTTACCATCCCAATTTCTAGTCCCTTTTAAAAATTAACAAATGCGCTAATTTGGGTATGGTAGTCAACATAGGGAAAAAGGGATTTCTAACCATTGTTAAGCTAAGAGGTACACAATAACTCTGTGGCACAGATCTAGTAAATGCTTCTGAGAAAACCAGAGGTACAAATGTGTTAATTATGCTAATCTACACAGGGAAATATCCCCTATAACATGAAATTTCTCAGGGACATAGCTTCTTACACAGGCCTCCAGATAAGGTGTGTACTAGGGTTTTTTACACACGATAATCTTGTAAATACGACAGCTTTGTTTTCCTGAGTACATTTAGACACAGGTTTAGAGCAGATGGCAGTGCAAAGGTCAGGTTACTTAACAGAAACCAGAAGGATTTTTTTTATTTTATCTACATGGATGTAATTGCAAGCCATGGATAAAAACCTCTGAAACAGAATGTATTTCTCTGAAGTCTTTCAAAAAAAGAAAACTGCCCACTGTGATAAAAGGAATGGTTTATTTCCATTCAGCTTCTGCTGTGTTGCTGCTCATGGAGAAAACAGAAGCACTGTGCATATTTTCCTAGCATTTTAGGATTGTAAAATTAATAATATGGATAACTAAGTTGCAATTGAGAATTAATATTTTGTATCAAAATATGCTTTTTCCCCCCAGTGAAAGCAAACCAGTATTGTATTTTTCAGAGTTCCTGTGCTGTGTGCATAATCATGCTAAGGCAGATCTTGTTTACACTTATAATTTAATGTACACTCTAATTATAAAAACAGTGTGTATGACTATCCACAATCTAGTGTATATCCATTCAACCTTGCAGTCAATGGGGTACATCACTATAAATGGTCGGTGGCAGCAGAGTCTTTGCACAAGGGTGATAGATTGTCATTACACCAATCACAGGTGTTCTAGCCTCTCAAATCTTCAAAACTACAATTAAAATATCCAAACCTGACTCTCCAGGAAGTGCAAGCGCTGTTCAAAAACAAACAAATGAAAGTTATATTTGTAATAGAAATAGAAACTCAGCAAAAACTGTCCCAGTGATAGTCCAGACTGGTATTTAACCTTATGTGCACTTGGTTCTTCCAACACCTTGGCACTGTGATTATTATACCCCCGTCAATGCTCAGCTGGTTGCGCACTTGTTGCTGTGATATGTGGGTTGCAGGTTCGAATCCCGGCAAGGCCACCTCAGACTTTCATCCATTCGAGGTCGATAAAGGAGTACCGACTTCGGTTTGGTGATAATTTTGATCAATATGTTCTATGTACAGCGCATTTCAACGTGAGATTAGATATTGAATTTAGCATGGAGTCCTTGCCACTCTGCATTGTTGTCTCATAATATTGGCATACCAATAGGTAGTAATAGCGCCAGGAAATTAGGACTTTCATTAAACATCAAAGGACAATTCTGCTATCGAACCTCAAAACACAGTACAATTCATGCTTGCTTTACTATGTAATTGGCTAGGTTTTCGTGTTTTCAACATTTAAATATCTTCAGGAGAGACCTTAGAGAAATAATGAAAGGTGTATTCTGTCACAATGCAGAAGGCTGTTGCATACTAATGATTTCCATACAGTTTTGGCACACGTCGGCTGGATGTCATACATTTTACTCTCTTGCAAAGAAGGAAGGTCATTTTTACCTTCTTAAAATCACATTTACTCTCAAAGTTTAAAAATGGGGAGTAAAATACTTCCACCACAACATCTTATCTGGAGCACTGTTCTTACATATTATTTAAAGGTTACATACAGTTCACTTTAACGTTTTTTGTAGTGGACACAAGGCAATGAGACTACACACGCTTTTCACTCTAATCCCTCCAATTCGTCCCTTTCCCCAGTAAAATAACATCCCCATGGGGACAATTTTATAAAATAAGTATGAGGATACTAAAATTGCATTTTCAAGAATTCCTGACAAAAATGACATTTGACTAGGATAACTCAATGTGGGTTTATAAACTTGTTTTTACATCTTAAAATATATATGAATCACTGACATTTTGAAAGTCCTACTTGGAAAGGTCATAGTGATACCCTTTAGTTTTTTTAATGTAGCATAATAGATGAAATATAATAAGGATTCTAAATCTTGAAAACCGCACCTTTTAAAAAATGTCTGGGTTTAAAGCCGTTCTTAATGTTCTGTACCTTTCACCTAGTTCAAGCTTCATTGATGGAATACATGCTTATAAACCCAATCTATAAGCCTGTTTCTTTGAAGAAAAGATTAATTGATTTGCTTGTTAATAAAACTTTTAACCCCCTTTATCACAAGATATTTTCAGGGGCAAATATTTAAGACAATCAGAGGATGCATGACCATGGAGAGAGCCCCCACAGACCTGCCAGAGCAAAGACCCCAACTAGGGACGAAAGACTACGGCAGAGGGGAAATTGACTAAAAGGTAAGTGGGCTAAAGATTGGTCTAGTATTTGAGCCCTTGGAAGAGGAAAAGGTTAACACACAGTTTCTCACCTAGGTCCCAGTGTTCCCCACCAACTCCCTCCATTGAACCCACTATTCCTGAAGTGAATGGTTTGAATGCTTCCCACACAAATGGGGAAATAGCCATTGAGTAGGCGGAGCACAGACAAAAGGCACAATGGCACAATCTAAAGATGAATTCCAGGAAGTACATCCAGAAATAATTCACAAGATGGAGCAGCTTCAATCAAGTACACTTCTAAAGATCCTTATGCGCAGAAGGAAATCGGGTCTATGAGAAGGCCAAGCAAAGGTGGATTCAAGCAGGAATTCAGGACACAAAGGTGTTTGAAGACTCCCCATGAATACATAGAAGAGAAAGTGCTGAGTTTTCCATGGCGCAAGGATGCTAAAAGGCCCCTCGTAAGCCAGGAGTCCAAAGAACAATGTCACCAGGGTGAACTGAGCTGACGAGGGCCAGTCAAAAGCCGGTCCAGAGTGCATAAGCCAAAGTCATAATGGTCCTACTACATAAGTAGAGGGTATCCAAGGTGTGAGGCAAGGTCGATAAACAGTCAGAGGTAGGGGCACAACAAAACACAGAATCACGTTTCCATCCAAATATCATGCAAGCGCAGGCCCAACCTTATTGTGCAGAAGCTTCCTGCAGTTTCTGGTCCCACATAAGGGAATCACTAGTTGGCTACCCTAGAGATTCAGAAACAGTGCCCCACCTCCAGCACAGTGACGTACAAACATGCTGCCACCCAGAGTCCTGGGATATGGAGCCCTAGCGCCGAACCTTCATAGGATCTGCCAAGCTTGATGTACAGGGCTTGCTGTCTAAGACCACTGAGCAGCTGAGGGGCGGTGCAGTATATGACAAAATGGCTTGGCTCCTCAACCTTACAGTTTATAACATCATTTTTGTAGCTTGAGAATTTATTTACTTTCATCAAATTCTCACACTCTGGCTCTAAGGAATGCATCCAGCATCTGACTTATTGCAATCTGTACTGTGATCATGCACTTGTCTTCACCACAGTCTGGCAAGCTGTGAATATTACTACTTTGGAATAATTACGCACTAGAGGAGAACAGAGTTTGTCAGTTATGTGACCATGTTTTGGAATGAATTTCTCTTATTTTGGTCACTTTCTAAGGACATCTGTTCCTCTGGTCAGTCACACAGCAGTTTTATAAGCTTCATAACGCGTTACTGGTATACAAAACAGCTAACAGTGAGGGGTAGGTTTCTCAATATTTGACATTTTATTTCAAAGAAAAAGTGCAAATAAAACCCAACTAATGTTGGGAAGGAGACAGGGTCTTCCCACCCCACTAGGCAATACTGAATAAGACACAAACATTAGAAGGTACATTTGTGGAGCAGGGGGAGGAGGTCACACACAAAGGGAGGTGAACGATCGATGTAAGGCATGCATTAGAAGCTGTAGAAGGGATGCAAATGCACACGCCATCTTGGACAAATGGCACCCATCTTGGAACGTAGGCACGCGTGGCGAACAGTATTCAGTGCTGTAATATTAGGTCCCTCACACAAGCGCAAACACCCCCACCTTGGCCAGGTCTCACAGACCCCATGACATCCTCCATTGTTCTAAAAGAGTTACAGGCCCTCACACACAGGAAAGAATGCGCCCTGCAAGGTCATGAGAAGGGAGCATCGTGCCTCTTGGCAGTACCATCCCATGAGACAGAGAGCAAGGCCCCCTGCCCCAAATGATCCCAGCGCTAGAAATACAGCTCTGCAATGCTTTTATTCTGAGCCCCCTGCATGCCACCATATCATCCAAACCAGACCACCGACCATAAAACATTTACACCCCTCGATTGATCACTAAGATCAGAAGGCAAGGCTATCGTGCCTTCAGAAATGGTTCACTTGATGTGTGAAGCAAAACTAAGGTGGAGGACCTTGGGAGTCGCTTAGCTGCCTGGGAATGAGTGAAGCATGTGAGTTACTGTGAGCTCGGCTCTTCTCTAACCCATCGATATATCTGCCAGGTGTTGGCAAGAATGATAAGGTAACATTGCAAAACGGAGTAGCCAATTAGTTGTTATATCAACCTCACTGCAGATGACGAGCCCAGCAGCACCCACGTAGATGGAGATGAACAGAAGAAGATGGACCAATGGACTGGCATCCCGTATGCAGCAGGCCCTACATGTGTAGTGCCCATCCAATTGGGATGGTAAAATAGTGCTATATATTATGATGTCATGAGTGACGCTGTATGTTTATAAGGTACCACATGTACTCCCGCACCTCAGAACATTCTTGTGCAGCAGAGTCTTTTGCTGGATTTCTTTCTGTTACCTTGCAAGCGCATCTTGGGCCTTTTTCCCTAGCGGGTTGCATTTTATTCTGGTGTGAGCGTACAGGTGTGTGCCTTCATTTGGTGACCCCAATGTTATCCCAGCGCCCTCGTGCCTGTGGAAGCTTCCAGGCGGCCGTCTTTGCAGAATTCCTGTCTGCTTTTTGGAGCTGGCTGCGGCTCTGGAGAGAGTTCGAGTCAGAGTTGGAACCCTGTGAGTTCGGGTGAACACGCGCATGTGAGTATACTGTTGCAAGTGGTAACAAGTAGGCGAAGGGTATACTGCCTCTCTGCTATCTTTGGGTAACTGGTTCAAGTTTTCTAAGTAGTAGACCAGAATCCAAGTGTTAAGCTTGATTAATTGTGTAAAATGTTAAACAGTTTCTTTTGTGTGTTAATTCCTGCCCCAATCTTTTTGTTTGTTTCTTTCCCACCATTTCCTCCTTTTATATTTGGTTTGTGTTCTTTGTGGGCGAGCCTTTAGGTGATTCTTTTACTGAGCCACCATTCTGTGACACATTTCGCATTGAGTCTTTATGTACATGTAATTGTTTGACAATACTTGTTGGTACACCTTAATCTATATAAATATTTTGATGTGTTGGAGTCAATGGCCGCATGCTTGAGTTTCGTGAGTTTGAATGTTAAAGGAGTAAATAGTCCAGTCAAGAGGAGAGAAATCCTGACGATTATAAATAAAAAAAGGCCTAACATAGTATTCCTACAGGAGACTCACTTGACGGATGAACAGGCAGGTCATTTCTTGAATAATTTATATATCAAAGAATTTTCAAGCTATTTTGCCAGTAACACTCGTGGTGTCTCCTAACCCGTTTCGGAATGATTTGAAATACAAGATTCAAGGGGCGTGTATTAACCCTGATGGGAGATTTGTTGGTCTTAAAATTATATATATATATAGAAAATGTTTACTTGACGCTCTTAAATATCTACGTGCCCAATGTAGAACAATGAACTGTCTGAAAAAAAAAGGTGAAATTCTGGACAAGCTGAGCAGTACGGCAGTGATTATTGGAGGTGACTTTAATACCACTTTAGATGCGAGATTAGACAACTCCAACCAAACTAGTTCATATGCTGAAGCTAAGGCTAGGAAAAGTCTTTGAGATTGTTAAATAAGTGGGATTTGTATGACATTTGGCGAGATCTTAACAGTGAGAGTAACTGTTAACACTTTTCACTCGATCCCTTATGGGACATCATCGTGTATTGACTTTTTTTCTGATTAGTGGTACCATCTATGGTGATGTTTGTAGAGTTGGTATCAGGAATGTTGTGATAGTAGACCATGCCCCTATTGAATTAGAATTAGATTGATCTGCGGGTGGCTGGAAATCTAAGAAACAATAGCAAATGAATACACAGTTACTTAGCGATCCAGACTTTAAATTGAAAGAGAAATCTCTGTTCCTGACAGATCATCTGAATTCAGTTGACAGATTGTCAGTAGTTTGGGATGCTTTAAAAGCCACGATCAGAAGTAGAATTATTTGTTTGGCTTCATATAAGAAGCAAGAAAGAGAAAAAACTATGGTCAAATTGGTAGATGCGTACAAGACAGCTTCAAGACATTACAGTGATATTCCTAGTGAAGAAAATATGTTGGCCTTGTCCCATGCTAAACATGCTTTAGATTCCGAACTTCGCCTGAAGGCAGAGGCATATCTATTTTATTCAAGACATGCATTCTGGGATGTTGTGGTTTATTACAGTCACACTCAACTCGGAGAGTTCCTTTCCCCCCAATCAATGTGGCGCGCAACAAAGCACTATCATTTTGTTAAGGTTCAATTTGGTAAGGTCTCCAACCAGTCTCGCACCCAACCCCAGCAAATACCCGGTGTCACAATGGACTAGGAACCAGGGTGGTGTGCAGTAAGAATATAGATTTATTAATTTATTTAAACCAAATTTGACAAACAGACTAACATTAGCCACCAATGCTGTGGCCACACAAGAACAAAAATACTTCTGTAATGGCACCAACACAGAGATAATACTAAGGTATTCAGTCACAATTTCCCACAGCTTTCTTTTCAAATCACCTCAAATCAAAAGAAGAATTCAGAGCACAGTGATTTTTTATTTGGTTATAATACTTTTTCTCACAGCAACCCCCACGCTCCAAACATCAATTAGACTTGACCGCTCTGAATTGAAGACAGTGGCAGAGAGTGGGAACACAATGGGAACATCACTTTGGGTTCTGATAGAAAAAAGGGATTCAAGGGGAAAAATCGTTTTGCACTTATTCCTACAGATGCAATATGCAATATGAGGGAAAGAAAAGCAGTGGGGACACACTGGGAGGAGCTTGTTAGTTTCGAATGCTAACAAAAAAATCTGCTTCTGGCAAATACTGCTTCCTAAATAGTTATATATTTTAATTCCGCTAACACTCCCGAACAAACTACTTTTGAATAGGAATAAATCGCTGAAAAGATTTTTGTGGGGTGAGAAAGGTTGTGCACAAATTTCGAAAGGTGTTCTTCAAAGACCAGTACATTTAGGTGTCCTTGGCTATCCTGATATAAGGAGATATCCTTCTGCATTTATATTATGCACTGTGCATTACTGGATTATGCCTGACCAAGTAGACTGTGCAAGTTGGATTAACATTTAGCGAGAGAAGCTGTTCCACCTATGCCAATTGATGTTGTCCTATTTGTGGAAGAAAGGCTGCCGGACAAATTGACTCCCCCATTTATAAAACATATGGTAAAAGAATGGAAGAAATGTAATGTGACTCAAGGTGAAAAATATTTACTCCGCGCAGACTCTAGCTTATGGAAGAAACCTGCTGTGCAACAGGATAGTTGTGCTTTGTCATGGAATTCTTGGCAAAAAGCAGGCATTTCGAGTATTGGGCAGTTCATGATGGTCAGAACATGCTTGATTTTGAAGTCTTACGTTGTAAATATAATCTAAAGCCAGGAGAGATTTGTCGATTTAATGTACTGAAGGATCTCTTTACTAATAGTCTATCACCATTAAATGCTACAGTGCATGCCTCACCTGTGATGCTGCACTAATCTAAAACCATGCCTCTATCAGCTTACACATTATAGAAACTTATTACGCATCAAGAATTTACACTGACATCACATTGTGGTAGAAATTATTGGAATGTAGACTTCAGTTGTTTGTTGTCGGACATTGAGTGAAATTGCATTTGTGCAGGACCAGTTAAATATAAGATTGATACGATATACGCAGAAGCGGATTAACCATGACTTCTACTGGTCTCCGTGGAAGATGTAGTAGTGTAAATTATGCTGTGACAATGTTTGCTGGAATTGCAGAAGTGATTCCGGCACCATGGTGGTTATGTAGAAAAATGTAATTTTTTGGGATGGCATTTTCCACAGAATTGATTTAGTCTTGGATATATCCCTTCCAAGAGACCCGCTTGTTAGAGTATTGGGCTTATTTCCCTCTGATACTGGGTTATCCAGTGGAAAACGTTTTGGGGCATACCTGGCATTATTGGTTGCCAAAAGAGACATCCTGAAATTCAGGAAAAGTGATACTGCCCCTTGTGTTGATGATTGGCTTCTGAGTTTGTTACTTCTCTCTGAAAGGGAGAACATAACTTTTTATGGTAAAGATCAACATCATAGGTATGAGAGCATCTGGGGTGTGTTTTAATTACCTTTATTCTTAACTGTTTACAATTGTGCCTTAAGGTTTACTACTCTAACATCTGTGTGCGGTGGACAGTTTAAGTATTTCTGTTTTCCTTTCTCTCTATTGTTCTTCCCCCGCCCTCATTTCCCCCCTTTTATTTTACTCCTTTTACTTTATGACTATGATAGCTGAGTTAGGTTTGTATTTATTCTACAATATTTACATACAAATGATTGTCCTGTATTATTTGTTAATGAACCTTTAAAAATTATGTGACGGAAAGAACAAAGGAATACACGTACAAGGCCCTGCCCTTGTACTGGGAGAAGATCGATGAGTATCACATATGGCCCCCTGTCTACCATTAAAACTCTCCTAACCAAATCCGCTGACCCCCTCTATATATATAACCAATCCCCTAAGATCTCAAATCCCTGTTTTCCTGCATCCCACCCAAACAACCCAGGACATTCTTTTTCACATCCCTCTGGTTATTCTGTCCCGAACACCCAGTTTACTCTGACAAAACACTACGGTTCCCACGCTTCCCTCCGTTCATCTCACGATCCCAGTTATTTCTGCTTGCTTCACAAACCCTACCAATCACCAACTACAATTCCTACAAGCCTTCTTGCTCATGTCACAAACCCTGCCCTTACGAGATGACCACAAACCCTAATACTAGGGCTATAATTCCATGCAACACCTCTTTCGCTTCCGACCCTGTAGGCTATCTGGAAACTCTACCACCTTGTTTCTCCTGACATAAAACACAACGGTTTAACACTAAACCTTTACCTGACCTGTCCCGACAAAAGGGTCAGGCAGAGTCAGGTAATTAACTAGAATCACACACACCTGATGGCCCTTTCTTTTCCCCACAGGGATAAAAGGTGGAGCAAGCGAGCACAGTATGAGAAAGACAGTACGCACAATGAGACATCTACCCAGACCCAGCAGATCAAAAGGAGGAGAAAGGTGTTGTATATTGAGAGGCTGATGAGGAAAGACCTGACCTTGCCCTTTTCGCCAAACCCTGCGAACCCTCTGCTGAAAGAACTGTAAAGCTGAGGACAGTAGCACAAGTGTGCTGCAGCAGATGTCTATGGTACACAGAGTATATCGACACAGCTAAACTGGAGCAAGGGAGACTCCTGCTTCTGTGGTACCGGCTTTGGCTCCAGTAAAGAGGAATGCCAAGCGGTTCATCACAGCTGGTTTGTCGAGGGAAGAGCCGATAAGAACCGGGCTGTGGTGAAAGAAAGTCGCAAAGTGGCAAAGTGAGAACTGTAACATTGTAAAGGGGAGACCAGCTGCAAAAGGGGACCGGCACCACGTGGGTACTGCTCCGAGAAACCCTGGTCAGGCCCAGTCTGAATGAAACTAGAGATACCAAAAGGCCGTAGGAGAGCCGCCAAGATAGGTCAAAGTGGTCATACAGGAGGGCAGGCAAAATTCCACATACATTTGAAAGCCTTTGAACTAAGAACTGTGAGAAAGCAAGGGAAGTGAATCCTGCAAACATTGAAAGCGAATGTGAATGTAAAGTTGGCCAGAGTGAACCCATGAAAGGGATGCTGACAAGAAGAGGGCAAGTCTAAGGTCCCAAGAAACAGTGTGTTGACAAGAGTGAACCTGGTCGAGGGATGTCCACTGGAACTGTTTAAAAATACATTATGATTTGTGAAGCAAAGTATTGCAAGACAAAGGGAAGCGCCCCCTTGTCATTTAAGATCCAGGGGTGGAAGGCTATCACCCAAAGTATACGTGAAGGCAGAAATAGAGAACAAGGATCAGCACCCAGAAGAGGGGGACCCAGTGGTAAAAAAATAAATCACCCTAAGTGAAACAAAGAAACAAACTTTCATTTTGATGAAGGAACTTTTTATTTGTTAATAGAATACACCAGGCACTCGAAAGGCAAGAGTCTTTCAAGAGAAACGAGACTTGACCATCAAAGGTCCTGATAGCTGCAAGTGGAACTGTCGTCTCATGCTGGAGAAGCTCGAGAGTGTGCTGTGCTCCAAGATTCCACCTTACCCAGTGCTCAAACATGGGGAAGGGAGTCCCAGGCTACCGCATCCTGATATATTATTTGTGAACACTTCTTTCTTTTCTTGAGAACTATCCCACACCCTTTTTGTATTAGCTGTAAGGTTTGGCAATAGTTTCTTAGTTAGGCCCTTTTTATTTGACACAACGCCACTAGGACTGCCTTATTTTCATTTGATGGTTGACGCTTGCTCCCATCTTAGAATTAGGTTTAAATGTTTTCACCCTTGAACTGTGATCACTTGTGTCTGTCTTTACTGCTACAATTAGTTCCTTACAGTACCCATGCATGCTACTGTTCCGTCACCCTCATACACACTCATTGCAGCAACAGCCCTGCTCCAGAATTGTGTAGGACAGAAGGAGCTAGAAGAGGTGCTAGAATCAGCTTGAGCAGTTTTAGAGCGACTGCTTGCAGTGCAGAGCGAAACCAAGCAGAGTGGTTTAGATGAATGGAGAGCGGGGGGGGGGGTTTGTTCCAGGTAGACAGTACTCCGATAAAGGATGTTCTTATAGAGAAGAAAGAGGATGGGTGGGCAGCCAACACTGTACAGAACTGTGATGTATGGGAGCGGGCTAGGACGAGGAGGGGAGGAACACCATGGATGAGTTTGAGGATGACGGTGAAGAGGAAGTGCAGCAAGCACCCAGACTAACACCTCGGGTGGAAAGCTTGTGGGATGAAAGAGTATGGAGGTATGGCGAGATGGCAGTAGTAAGGAAAAGGGGATGTGTCAAATGAAAGGAAAGGAAGAGAGCATATCCACAGATACTTCCAATACATAAAGGCATGGACAGAGCCCTGGATGTGTCATGGGCACAGATGGACAAAACACTTCGATAAAAGCGCTGCCACCATTCACAGCTGGAGCAGGGAAATGAACATATGCTTTTGAGAAACAGACAGCAGGCGTACCCCTTACGTTTGGCGACATGAAAAGTCTATTAGTGTCAATAGTGCGAGACCAAGCAAGTGGGAGACGTGTGGTTTAAAGCAGGATACCCAACAGTGAGGCTAGACGACTATGTGCATGATGGCGGGCCATTCAACAATATCGGAGCACAGGTGTGGGATGCGCTTCAGCACACCTACCCAGACGTGCCCGATTTGCAATCCATAATGCAAAACACTATGGGTGATGACGAAGAATCCGCGCAGTAAATTATTAAGATTCAGGAGATGTGGAGAGCGGGGACGTGGGACCATTGGGAGCGATCTATTCCTCGTTTCCATTTTGTCATCAAACAGGGCTTTGAGAAGGAAGTGCAGAAGGCCCTAGACAAAATGATAGGCATTGAGGTCAAGGAATGGGTGGAAATACAGAAATAATAATACACCACTGCAAGCGAATAAAGGAGCGCAACAGGGAAGCGGCCTAGCAGCTGCAGGCAAATGAGGCGAAACTGGTGCAGAAGAAGCTGGCTGAGGCAGGTATAGAGGAGCGGTATCCACACTGGAACAAACAGAGGTAACAGGGAGCACACAGGGGTCCAAAAATGTTCGAATGGCAGCATTTTTGCCAGAAGGACGACAAGGGCAATGGGGAAGAGGACAGCTGTACCCCACCCAGGTGTGGCGACAAGAGGTGTTCAGCAGTGTGCCAGGGGTGGGTTTAGGGGAAGTTAAGGGGGCTTTGGAGGAATGGGGCCAAGAGGAGCAGGCATGGGTCCCTCCCAGTGTTGGAATTGTGGGAAGTGGGGACACTTTTTGAGGGAATGCAGAAGCAGGCCAGGGGGCAGATATAACATGTACAATACCTCCCACCCACCACCCCAGAACACTCCACAGATGTCGGCACTGAGGATGACCTCTATCCCGTATTAGATGCACCAAGCATATACGCAACTTCCGCCCAGGCCCACAGGGACACATGCACTACAGATACAGCCCGAACAACAGCAGTATTCACAACAACCTATGCTCCAGCAAGGAAGTAGCAATATGCACACACCCAATTAAGTTCCCTATGGTAGCATAGTACCGTACAGAAGGGTGAGCATGATGGGTACAAACCTGTTCACGTTCCCTGGGCCCAGCGCCTGTGCAGATTAGGACAGCCCACAAAGAGTGCTAGCGTGCCCGGTCCTATCTTTGACAGTTCACCCTAATGAGGAGCCCTTGGTGGGTGCAGAGATTTGAAACATTTAATTTTAATGGTTGACTCAGGTGACACAAAATCATGCATCAGTGAGGGGGATTTTCCGCTCTCAGGCAAAGATCTTGCCACACAGGGCTTCTCTGGGGCTATCTCCACGGTACCATACACTGAAGAGGTTGACATCAAAATAGGGGGAAAGGTGATATGGGCCCCCCTACTGTAAGGTTCGCCATTTTAAAGACTGGAGGGGGTGTCTGTACTCCAGCTCTCTATATGGCAGAGGAGAGGCACAGAGAACCCCAGCCAAGATTCTCTATTTTTGGTTTCGTGGTCGAGCAATCAAGGCCAAGCTTCTCAGGAGGTGATGCGGGCTGGTTCTTAAGTACAGTATAGTCCCCAAGCACCCACAAAGGAATGCCCACACACTGTATTAGTTAAAATACAGTCTTTATATAATTAAGGTTTAGGTTATATACACAATCACAATAACTCACTTTGTGCTCCTTTAATCTACAATAAATATATACACAGTTCTACGTGTACGTGGTACCACAATTACTTTGATTCCTTTCAAGTGCATTAACTAGATGTAGTTTAAATGTCACACAAATTAATAAATCCAGTGAACCAACGATAGACTTTAGGAGGAAAAAAGTTGGTTAGAACAGTTAGGCAGAACAGTACTTTAGCTATTAAGTTAAAGTTCTCTATGAGGATCCCTGGGCAACCTGTAAATAGAGATATATCGTACAAACCCAGTCCATATAGGTTTCTCAAGAGCCTTATTTCCTTCTAAATAAGTCTACGACCCCAAAGTACCTGGTTACGTAGAGGTCTTTGATGAGTCATCGACAGGCCCTTCTGGAGTGCACTCCCTTTCAGGCAGGAGCGACGGGTCATCGGGATTCGGTGAAGAAAAAGGGTGAGCACTGTCGATTGCGGCAGCAGCTTCAGTTCTTGCGGTGCTCGTTGACGATCGGTCGAAAATGTCTTGCAAGCTGAGGCGTGCGGGGGACCTCGACGATGAGTGTTCGTATCCGCAAAGAGTTACTGAAGAACTTTGGCCCAGCAAGGGCGTCAAGTCGTCCGGCGTCCCTGCAGTGTTCGGGTGGTGGGAAACCAACCAGCGGATTCTCTTCGGTCGTCTGCGGCCTTGACTTTCTGCGGCAGGACGAAAGCGGTCGACGGAGATGAAGAAGGGAGTCCTTGGATCAAATGTTCTTAGGCAAAGGGAGCACGTTGGCTGCGGTCGGCGACATCAGTCGATAACGGTGCTTCTCTTCGTTCTCCTCAGCGGTCCCCTTCTCCGGTCCCCTTCTCCGGTTGGCAGCCTTTCGTAGGTCTGTCTACTAGGGAGCTTTGGCAAAGATCAGCTGGTGCACGATGGTCCCGTGTAGCTGGGGGAGAGTGCTCCTAGTCAGGTCCTCTCTTGGATCAGTTCCTTCAAGGCACAGCAGCTTTCAGATTAGTGAAGGACAGCAACAGCAGTTCTTCTTCCAGTGGGCTTCAAAGTTAAGCATCAGTTTCAACTTCAGCTTCTTAACAATTTCTAGCAACAAGAGGGCCCCAGATATACTGTTGATCTCCCATTCACTCTGCTGGGTCACACTCAGGCAACCAATCATCCAGAAGGGCATACAGGCAGCCAGACAGCCAATCAGGCACACAGTGCATTCAGGTCATTCTTCTCCACCCAGACACTCACAACACAGAATGTGGATTCGGACAAGCACTCTGCCATTCAGCACTACACACTGCATTCATACCAGTTTCGGGCAGGGCTGTCTCAGTCATTGTGTCAAACACCAGATACTAGACACCCATAACACAGAATGTGTATTCGTCACACACTCCATTCACCCAGGTCCCACGCCACGGGTGTACCTACAACATACAGTCATTGGGAAGGCTCCAGCCAGTCTGGCCTGGGCTTCCCCACAACACCATATATGGAACTTCCACCCAACAGCCAGTCAGGGGGAAGGGACAAAGTCAGGGCTTCCTGGGACTTTGGGAAAAGTAAGGTAACAGGCGATAGAAAGCAAGAGGCCACACGGGCAATCTTGTTTCCTATCAGGAATCCACTGATTCCAATGACAGGGCCTCGGTATCCCAAAATGGAGGATGCGCAGGGTACCTGTCAATTCAGCACAGAGCTGCCACCAGCCCGTACCATGCTCTGTGGGTCACACACAGGTGCCCAAAAACATACACTAGGGAGTACAGTGTCGTACTTCCACCCATGGGTGCCATAATGGTATCCTAAGTGTCTATTCACCAAACCAAATACAGGAAGAGCCGCACTGCCAGGAGTCCCACATGAACTCCTGTGCGGAAGACAAGTCAGAACACATGATAAAAAGCAATAAAGGACAAGGATTTAGAGGCCCTGTCCCTCTGATGCATTTCCAGCACCACAGCCATTTAACTGGTTGGGCACGGATCTGCTCAGCAAGCTTAACATTACTTTTTTCTTCACTAATAACAGCATAGTTTGCGCCACACCAGGGATGTGCACCACACTAGCAATGTTGATAATAGACGCAATGAGTGAGAGGTGGTGGCTTGGGGAATTCCTATTGACCCAGCCATGTTTGTGTATGGAGTAACTGGGCTTGTAGAGGCGGTGCCTCAGATCAGCAAAGGTTGTTGGCGAGTGGCCTCAGATTTCATTTTTCACCATGTTGTGTCACCTGAATTGGTGCCAGGTGCACTATTGTCCCCAGATTTACAAGGACTGGTGGCATTGGCAAAAAGGATTGTGGTGATAGGGACTGGCCAACATGGATGCGAGTGGCTCACAGTACTTTGCATTGACCCCATGATACCTCTGAAGGTAGGTCACAGACACAAAATTGTTTGAAGACAAACCAGGGTACGCAGAATTGGTGTAGGAAATATGTATCACTTGTGAGATAATAGTACGGTACTGGAAGGTATGGTGCCCCATAATGGCCCTCACAGCAGGCCCCCTTTTCTTAATATGGATTTAGAGCAGGTGCCCAAGAGACTGTGAACGACTAAACCCCATGACGTAGGGCTCCTGCAGGGAGTGAACCTAGTGCACATTACACTAAAACCAGGGGCAGTGCTACCACGAGTGAAGCAATACCCTCTTTCAAGGGAGGCAGAAGAGGGAATAACAGATACAATCAGTGCCCTGCTTGCCAAGGAGATAATTGTGCAATCCACCTCCCCATGCAACACGGCTACATACCCTGTGAAAAAGAGAACAGGGGGGGGAGTTGGAGGATGATCCAGGACTTGCGCCCACTCAATAATATTGTCCAGCAAGAACTTCCCATGGTTCCCAACCCTACCACAATCTTATGTAGCATCCCCAAGGAGGCGGCACACTTTATGGTAGTTGATGTCAAAAACAAATTTATTTCCATACCATTACACCTAGACTCTCAGTACCTCACTGCCTTTACCCATGAGGGGATGAGATTCGAACACAGACGGCTGCCCCAAAGATACTGTGAGAGCCCCAGTATTATTAACAGGATATTACACGCAGACTTAGGTAACATCCAAGTACAATCATCCAGTACATGGACAACTTGCTTGTGTGCAGCAACTGTGAACAACAATGCAGACATGACTCCCTCACACTCTTACAGCTCCTAGCATGCTAGGGGTACAAGGTTAACAAAACAAAATTGTGGTACTTCCTCCAAGAGTTATTATACTTGAGGCAGTTCATGTCAGCAAATAGTAAAAGAATAATACCAGACAGAGCAACTTCTGTGCACGCCACCCCACGACAGTGAAGAAGATGCAAAAAGGCCTAAGGTTGTACAACTACTGCAGGGCTTGGATACTTGATTATGCAGCATATACAAGCCCGCTCTTACAGTGCCTCAAAGAGGCACAAAATACTGACTGTAAGGTGGTGTGGACTGAAGAGATGGTAAGGGCTTTAATGATCTCAAGGAGATGATATCGACCTCCCCAGTGTTGGCAACACCAGATTACACACAGGAATTTTACATATTCTCCTGCTCCAATGGCCAGCTCATAACTGCAGAAGAGTACAATGGGCCACAAGCCACTGGCCTATAATAGTGGCGTATTAGACTCAGTGATGCAGGGCCAGTTCGCATGCGAACAGGCTCTTGCTGAAGCGGCATTCGCTATAGAGAACAGTTCTAACATTGTGATTGGCTATTCCGTCACCCTCCATGTGGAACATGCACTCTTTGCAATTCTAGAATGATCCAAATCCACCTTAACCACCCAAAGAGCATCAGCATATGAAATCATTCTCTCAAGCCCAAATGTTCACATTGTGTCACGCTCACCTGATTCCCACGGAGGCGCAGGTCTGGCTTAGAGTGCTGATGCTTCTTCTATGGTGAAGCGCAGGGCTCTGAAGATGGACTCTCTGGCTCGCAGGAATATTCCCCGTGCTTGAAAAGGGAGTATTACCCACTGACGGAATAATGCTCAAGCCTCCCACTCCCTTCCAACCCTCCACGATACCCTTCCTCGATTCCCCGTGAAGTCTCACCTTAGGGTCTGGAAGGATGAGTTCTCTATCCTGCTTCTGATGCAGGGGCGCGTTGAAACCCAGTTACTTCACTGGATTGAGGTTTGATGGGAGTTCAAATAAGCTTGACTATTCAGGTAAGGCGCTGTAAGAGTTCTGTAGCAAGTTCAAAAGTTCAAGCTTAATAATAATGTTCATTGTCTTATTGCAGCAAGCGCTAACGCTTATGTCTTTTTCCCCTTAGGGGCCGGGGTTCGGAATGCCAGAGATATGGCGCCGACCCGAAGTGAAACGTGCAGTTCCAGTAAATGACAGGTAAGTTCTGGATGAGCGTTCGGGTGATGTCTTTGCATTCGCTCATTCAATGTCTTTGTCTTTTTCCCCCCATACGGGCCGGGGTCCGGAATGCCAGGAAGCGGCAGGACCCGAAATGAAATGGGAATGACCCAACAGGTAAGTCTTAGAAGGAAACTGAGCTTTTCCTATTCCCTTCCTTCTCTCACCTTGTGTTCTTGTCTTTTTCTCTCTAGGCTCTGAGAAGTGGCTGCGGATCCGGATGATCGCTGCTGAAGATGGAGGTGCCCAGGAAAGGTGAGTGAAATGCAGCGCTGCAGCGATCGAAGCGAAATGCTTTTAAAATTATGTCTTCCCTTTCAGGATTGTCGGAGTGATGTCTCTGTGATGCAGCTTTAGCAGGTAAGGTCTTCTTTCTCTCCAATTCTCTCTTAGCAGGTGACCCAGGATGCTGACAGGCGTGGCTGAAGTCCAGATGCAGGAGCTGACACGGTGAGCGTCCAACTGCGAGGAGCAGAACAACGCGAAGCGTGAGTTGCTGATCGGGCGTGGTTTAAATAGCTTTGGTAGAGAAGTTCCAGGTATGTATCCTTCCACCGATCAGGTATGTATCCTTCCCCGACCACACCCAGGGGAAAGTAGTCCCACAGGTAAAGTAGTTCCATTCAGGCCTCAAGAGGGCCTGGATGTAGCAGCATGGTCTGCATCAGGTAAGTGCACATTAAAACACTTCAACACTTGTCTAGCTTTATGAGCCTAGCGCCTAAGGCGCCAGGACGGGTCCAACATGAGCCTGGCGCCTAAGGCGCCAGGAATGTGTCCAAAGGGCCCCAGCTTGGGCCCGCTGGCACTTCCCTGGGGGGAATGATGCCTGCCTCTGGGGTTGCTGGGTCGGACCTGGCTCCTTAGAGGTAGGCATCATGACACATTGTGCGTTGACAAAATAGTGAACCCCACAACCGACATTACAGAAGCATGAACGGATGAAGACATAGCACGTCATGACTGTGTAACATATGACGGGGAGGACATTCCCCAAGGTGAAGGACAGACCACTCAAAGTGGGGAGGAGGGGAGTACTCTTTGTTGATGGTTCAGTGACAATTGACCGGGACACAGGTCTCAGACACACTGAGGTGGCGGTAGTACGCCTAGAGGATGGTGAATATGAAACATTGATTTTAAAAAGGCTATTGATGCATTACTCTGCTCATTGCACTGATTGAAGCAATAAAAGCATCACAGGAGTGCCACGTGACCATCTACACAGACTCGGCATACGTCACTACCACGGTACACGCCGGTCTGTTGCTTAAGAGGAGGGGCTTTAGGATGGCAGACAGGTCCCCGGTACAGCATGCTGCGCTGTTAGACAAACTAATCTTCGCACTATCCCAACACTCTGTAGTGGCGGTCGTCAAATGCACTGCCTACACTAACAACACTGACAAAGTATCTCTTGGAAACGCCACCACAGACACCACTGCATAAACTAGTGGCATACCTCCCAGTTCCCAATGTCACTGAATATATCCACACGACACCGGTCTCCGACCAACCTCTCGACTGCTACAATGCCCTACCTGATGCGTACATTATTGAGTTACAGAAAAGTGCACCAGACGAGGGAAAACAATTGTAGGTAAAAATAGGTTTCACACAATCCCCTACAGATCCATTGTGGAGGCAGGAATGCACAGGAAAAGTAGTAATGCCGGATGGCCTACTTGTAACAGCATTTGATCAGCTCGAACACCCCTCTCACAGCTCCAGCACCACATCGCTTGTGACATACAGGACAATCGGTTTGTTCCAAATCTCCAGGAGCACCTAACAAACATGGTCATTAGATGCACCACCTGTCAAAGTTTCAGCACAGGCATGACATTAAGAACGTTAAGAGGCACTCTACCCCGCCCCAATGGTCCATTCAGTGAGTTGCATATCAACTATGCAGACATGGGGGAACGGTGTAGCAGGTCCAGATATTTTTTCGTTGTTGTCTGCCCCTTCTCACGTTGGGTGGAGATGGGTCCTTGTGCACATCCGGATGCCAAATGCGTGACCACAACACTGGTCTGTGAATGGTTTCTGTGAAGGGGCATGTGTGACGTATCGCGATCAGACAATGGCGGACAGTTCTTCAATGAAATATTTAAAGAGATCACTACGCTACTTGACATTAAACACCAGATGTGTACGATCTACCATCCTCAGACCAACAGCGTTGTGGAATGCATCAACAGACTGCTAAAAGTATCTAAGCTTTGCATCACGTTGAAGAAAAACTGGGTGCATTGCCTGCCCTTGGCCCTGTTCAGTTTGTGCACACAGCCCAGCAAGAGCCACCATTTATCTCCCCATGCACACACCAATGGCTCCCATCAGAAGAGCCTCAGACATGCACAGGGCAGCAGCGGTTTTAGGCAATGAGTTTAAAGATTATCTAACAACCCTAACATGCACCATTAAATGTATTTCCCGACAGATTGCACAACCCCAATCAGAAGACACGCCAAGCGCCACTGCTGACTGCACAACTGAACGCCCATCCACTCAACCACTGCTGCCAGGTAAATTGGTCTACGTTCGGTCCTTTGTCCGTAGGTGGAACAGCCCCAGATTCCACTGACCATTTGAAGTGGTCTATTCCACTCCCCTTACTGTCAAAGCTAAGGGACTTCGGTATCCTCCCGGGACTAGTGTTTTACATGCAGAATCAAACAAAACCAAACATCCCACAAATTTGAAGATGTATGTACTGTTCCCACAGCCCAACTCACAAGCAAATGCATCACTCCCAAAGTCCAAACCCATGCCCCAAAATGGTAACACCCCACCCCCTCCAGCTGGAATATTATTAAATATTGTTAGATGCCTAAATAACGCAACCACAATTATGAATGGATATAAAGGAGTACCCATGCATTCAAAAAGACAGGCTCAGAGGCAAAACTATGATGCATATCATGGGCTTGGCTTAGACACTATAGAAGTTGTACGTCACCCTGAACTGTCTTCTGGTTGGTATACAGATATGAGTGTGGTGGGAAGAAATAGAGTGAATGGAAGTTGTTATGTGTGTTCATTGATACCACATGCGTTAGGGGCACCCAATGTCCTAGTGCCACAGGAAGTACCAATTCTAGAAGAAAATGCCTAGTACATATAGCCCTATGTAGGCTCAGCAGCACTTTCCAGGCACACAATGTAAGACTCAGAGTGGTGGATGCAGATCGCCTGAAATGCAGCAATAATCCAAAAAGCAACCACTGTCTAAAGAGACCTTATTTGGTAATAGAAGGACTAAAATACATCAATAACAAATGGCAAGAAACAACAGTGAGCTGCATGGCAGAAGGTCTCAAAGGGTACGAGGAAGGGGTTCTGGTGAGGGTGGAAGCTGCATGTGCACCGTTCTGGACTGAACATATCACAAAACTAACATGGATTGAAGCAATGGAGAAACCCGTAAAAGTGCACAGAGAAGAAACATCATTTTTTACACGTGTCAGATGGGACTCAGATGTTGTGCCAAAGCAGTGCCAAATAGCGTAATGATTATGGTCTCGATTGGGCTAGCGTCCATAGCACCTTGTGGTACCGCAGAAAGCAGTATCCACACAAATGACCCAAACAAACCATGTATGGTTGAGATTTACCACCCCTTACATCCCCCTGGCACTGTCACAAAACCCCCACCCGACCTTGAGTACTACACCCAACACTGGTTTGAGCTAGCTTTGATGGGGGTTGTATTTACAGGATATGTACCCCAGAAGAATACGCCCAGTCTGTGGCAAGCCTGCGAGATGTGTGCAAGGTGTGGCTCACCACTGAACTTGCAGGCTAAAAGTCTAGTGGAGGAATGCTGAAGAAAATAGAAGAACTCATGGCCCTCTCGGGGAACCTATTGGGGATTTTGTTCCTGTAGAAGTAACAAAAGGGGGAGAATGTTGGGAAGGAGACAGGGTCTTCCCACCCTCCTAGGTGATACCGAATGAGACACAAACGTTAGAAGATATATTTGGGGAGCAGTGGGTAGGAGGGCATAACAAAGGGATGTGGACAATCGATGTAATGCATGCATTAGAAGCTGTAGAAAAGATGCAAATGCGAACGCCATCTTAGACAATTGGCAGCCATCCTGGAACGTAAGCCCAAGCACAGCAAACCGTATTAGGTGCTGTAAAATTAAGTCCTTCATATGAACGCGAACAACACCCCCACCTTGGCCAGTTCCCACACATCCCATGTCATCCTCCATTGTTCTAAAAGAGTTACAGGCCCTCACATGCAGGAAAAAATGAGCCCTGCAAGGTCATGAGAAGGGAGCAGCATGCCTCTTGGCAGTACCATCCCGTGAGACAGATAGCAAGGTCCCCTGTCCCCAATGATCCTCGCACTAGAAATACAGCTCTGCAATGCTTTTATCCTGAGACCCCCACATGCCACAGTATCATTCAAACCCAGACCACTGACCATAAAACATTTACACCCCTGGATCGATCACTAAGATATGAAGGCAAGGCTATCACATGATTTGTGCAACGAGGTGCAGGGTAGCAACTAAATTATAGCCCAAAATTAAGGTGGAGGACCTTGGGAGTTGCTGAACTGCCGGGGAGTGAGTGAAGCATGTGAGTTACTGTGCCCTCAGCTCTTCTCCAGCCCATCGATATATCTGCCAGGTCTTTGCAACAATGATATGGTAACATTGCATAATAGAGTAGCCAATTCATTCTTAGACCAACCTCACCGCGAATGACGAGCCCAGTAGCACCCACGTGGACGGAGATGAACAGATGAAGATGGACCAATGGACTGGCATCCCATATGGAGCACGCCCTACATGTGTAGTGCCCGTCCAATTGGGACGGTAGAATTGTGCTATATATTATGACATCATGAGTGATGCTGTATATGTTTATAAGGTACCGTACATGCTCCCGGACCTCAGAGCATTCTTGTGCAGCAGAGTCCTTTGTTGGTGTTCATTCTGTTTCGTAGAAATAAATACTTGTTACCTTGCAAGCTCATCTTGAGCCTTTTTTCCTAGCGGGTTGTAGTGGGTTGTATTGTTTCTGGTGTGAGTGTACAGGGGCGTGCCTTCTCTAAGCCTTCTCTTACAGGAAATTCTCTACTTAGTCTAGGGTCTAAGGGAAAAACTCCTAGCATACACAAAACTGGCCCTCACTCTAAGCAACAGAGCAATGAAAACAAAGCATAAACAACCAAAATAAAAGATCACGGCCCAGGGCAGGGGAGTGAGATGGCTTTGTGGCGGTAGTTCTAGCTCACTGGAGTCCGTACCCTGCGAAACCGCCACAAGGCCCCTTCCTGCTCCAGCTCCAGTGGGAGGCAAGGTTGTCTCATGGCGTTCCCAGGGTGCCCGTTCCATCAATTCCATCGCAGCTGGGGTGACCCTTGGCTCAATTTCATTAACCTCTGTTGGATATCTACATTCATAGAGTGGGGAGCCCTGTCACCCTCTCCCCATGATACAATGAGAGCCCTCCCACGCCCAAATAACTGTCGCTCAGAGGGAGCCGCATTACAGAATCCATAACAGTGGGTAGCAGTTTGGACAACACCCATACCGGCTGGACGACCTGCCGGCCCCATGCTACCGCACTCATACACCCACATGGGTGGTGTCACTTTGATGTGAACCACCAAGTCGCTCGGATGCAAGGACCGCTGCTCCATTTCAAGCAGACCTTGTATCAGAGCATAGCTCCTCAGCTTGATTCTAATTGTGTCCACCATGCTTGGACGCTCTATCCTTTCATACCCCATAATGTGACTGTGGATTATGGAAAGGCACCCTCTTTTAGATCTCAACCAGTGGGTGACTTTGTTGGTAAGGCCATCTTGCCGCTTCCAGCCAGTGCCCCCCAATTTGTGGATATTTACTAGAAAAAATGTGGTAGGCCGGCATTGGGGCCCAGATTCCCTCCCTTGTTATGTGGCTACCTCTGTTCGTCGTTGAGGACTGTTTAGGCACGGAATTGCCTGCCCCAGGCCTATTCCTTGTGCTATTCAGCTGTGGATCCAACCTTTCCAGCAGGTTCATCGGGTGGGTTTGCCCTTTCCAATCGCAGGGGGTGCAGAAGCACACGGTTCACAACAGTGTACCACTGGCCCTGCTATGGGTAGCGCCTCCTTCAGTACGCTTGTGGGAGGGGCAGGTATGCAGCGTGCTAGACCATCTACCAAGTTAGACAGCCTGCTCAAGTCAGCCCTCAGAACCTCATTTTCTTTCTGAAGTAGTGTTATAAATTTAAGGGCGCACTTACACCCCTCACAGCCAGGGCTAGCCCCCAGATCAGATCTTCTAGCTTCTGCTATAGCTACTGAATCAGACTTGCTGGCCAGGGCATCAAATCTGTTGCTGATGTGCACCTCCAGAGGATAGGCTACTTTAATCGATAGATCACACGGCACCTCCTGACTAATTCTATTAGAATCTTCCCCCATCCCTTCTCCCTGTGTCCAACCTGCAGATCTCTGCTGGGGGAGGAATAATCTCCACAGGTATATGAAATGTTTGCCCTGCGGTCTCAGTAGGACCTGTGTGAACTTGATACCCCAGCAATATTTTTCCCACGCCCACTAAGGCAGCTAGGATCACCTTGTGGTTTTCATAGTGTCATTGGCAAGCCTACGCATATCGCTGATGCTCAGCTTCTGTTTGATGGCTGCCCCCGTCCCACTAGATGGGGGAACCCCCTCCTTACTGGCCAGGTTGATGGTTTCCTCGCCATTAGAAACACTACAATTAGAGTGAAATTCCATCCCCATTTCACCCCCCGGGAGGTCCCACTCTCCACCTACCTCCCCCCTTTGCAACCTCCTTACCCTGTCATCTTTCATCCCCCTGCCGCCCCCTTTGCTGATTGGGCCAATCTCATTCAGGAGGCCAGCAATTTCATTAATCATCACATTAGCCTCATCGATGTGATTGACAAACTTGGAAGTGTGATTTATGACTGAGCCACAAAGAGGGGGGCTGACCGCCTTCCCTTTGGACACGTTCAATAGATTAAAAAGAGAAAAACGAGGAGAAAAGAGGTGTGCCAGTAAATACGCCAAACTTTCTTAGTTTATGACTCTTATTTCTAGGTTGCTACTTGATTACAAGATCTCTGGGCGATCTGTGCCTCGCTGTGCTATTCTGAGGCTCAAATATTTAGATAAGTAAATACAAGAATAGCACGAGCAACACCCTCCTCCTCCTGGTATTGTTCTACAACTCGAACTGTTAAAACAGTTTAAGAACGAACACACACTAAAATCAATAAAATGCAACCATTCCAGCAAACACCAAAATGAAGGGCTACAGATCACGAGTGTGATGTACTAGAGTGGGCAGGTAAGGCCCCGTGGACTGGTTGCGTGGGGGTGGCTGAGTGAGGGGTTTGTCAAAAGGATCAAAGAAACCGGTATCCAAGGTCATCCCTTGTCCTTGGCAATTCTTATGCACTTATTAATGGATGCCATGAACCTCTCTGCATCACTGTTGGCTTGGGGCCAGTACGGTGTGATGTGGTGGTGACGAATTCCCATGTTATCAATGAAGCATTTGAACTCCTTGCTTTTGAACGGGGGACCGTTGTCGCTTTTGATCGATGACGGTATGCCGTGTACAGCAAACATTTTCTTTAGCGCTGTGACGGAGGCTGCATCGGTGGAGTTGACTGACTCAACCTCTGGGTACCTTGTATATTCGTTTACCGCTACCAGGAGATAGGCTTCATTGGCGATTGTGCAGAAATCTACACTCACTATGTCCCAGCGGCGTTGACTTCTTGGTGGGCTCTGGAGGTCCGGGTCTGCAGGTGGCTAAACACGCTGCACAGGTTTCAACGAGAGCCATGACTTTCTGCTGTATCTGCGGCATCCCACTCGAGATTTGAGGAAGGCCTGATTTTTCACAATCCCCTGGTGCCCTTCGTGCACGAGTTGGAGCACTCTCTCGTGCAGGTTGGAGGGCATTATGATGCAGTATCACTTGAGGATCAGGCCTTCCAGAGACACAAATAGTTCATGTCATATCCCAAACAGGGCTTGCATCATCTCTTGTGCCTGGGGCACCTGGTGGGCGACAGCGGTGAGGAATGTTTTCCACTGGCCAGTTAGTATTGCTTCCTTGGTCATTTGGAGGCAGGGGTCTTTGTCTGTTTCCTCTACTATTTCATCCAGCTTTATTGCCTTTGGTTTGGCACAGGCGATGATATGGCATATGTGTTTCTCTGTTTTCGTGGGTGCTTCGCATTCCGTTGCAGTGGCAGGTCGGGGGTGTCGCGACAGAATGTCTGCGGGATTGTCAGCCCCCTTTTTATTGTACTCCGAGGTCGAATTGCTGTAACAGGAGCATCCAGCGTTCGATCCTTGCTGGGGGTGTGGCGCTGACCCTTTGAATATTGGGACCAGGGGTTTATGGTCTGTCGGCACTTTCACAGGTTGGTCCAGGATGTACGCATGAAAGTGTCTGCAGCCCCATATGATGGTGAGGGCCTCCTTTCCTATATGAGCGTAGTTCCCTTCAGTGGGAGTGAGAATTCTGCAGGCGAAGGCAATGGGAACTATGGTTCCGCCTTGGTCAGTTTGGGTGAGAACAGCTCCAAGGCCAAAGGGGCTCCATCCACTAGTAGTTCCGTCTTCGGCGACGTGTCGAAGAACGCCATGGTGGCGTCGCTGGATAAGGAGTCTTTGATCTTCTCCAATGCCATCTCCTGAGTCTCTCCCCATTCCCATGTCGACTTTGCTTTTGTGAGTTCTCGTAGTCGAGTGGCTATTGTGGCCAGTTCGGGGATGAACTGCCCGCAGTATGTTGTCATACCTAGGAAGCTGCGGACCTCTGTAGAGTTGGTGGGGGCCTGAGCGTTTTTGGTGTCGGCCACCTTTCCGGGATCCGGGGACACTCCTTTTTTGTTAGACGTATCCGAATTCACATTTTTCTTCATAGAGCGTCAGCCCCGACTACTCTAGGCACTGTAGCGTGGCTGCCAGTTGTCTGTTGTGTGCCTCCTCTGTTTTGCCATAGACTAGGATGTCATCACTGACATTGGTGAACCTGGCGAGGTCTTGGAGTACTTTTTGTATTTCATGTTGGAATACTTCCCAAGGTGCGACAAGAAGGTTGTGATGTACCTTGAGTCCTTTGCTAGGCAGAGCTGGTGGTACCCTGACCTTCAGTCCAGTTTGCTGAAAACAGTGGCACCAGTTAGGTCCACGATTAATATGTCCACTGTTGGCACAATGTGCCTTTCTCACCCTATTGCCACATTGGGCATGTCAATACATATCTGCACCGCTTGAGGCTGATTGGGTTTCGTGTCACGACAATGGGGGACACCCAGGGTGTGGGGCCTGTGGTCTTTTCAGTTATGCAGAGGTCCTGGAGTTTTTTCAGTTCTGCCTCTATCTACTGCTGCCCTCATGTGGAAGGGGATCCTTTGGTACCGTGCGGCCCTCGGTTCTACCGTGGGATCGATGTGAAGTTTTACTGTCCTTCCTTTCAGTCATCCAATGTCTTGAAACAGCTTCCTGTGTTTGGACAGCAGCTGGTCGATTTCTCTGGAGTGAATTGCGAGTGTGACTAGTATCCATTCCAGTCTTTCAGTGGTTGGGAAACTGAGTAGTGTCTTGATTCCCACGTCAACTACGTGGATTCGAGTTCTGCAGCTCTTTCCTTTTGTGAGTGAGGGTGGTTTTAAAGTACCCTAGTACTGGCAGGGGCTTTTTGCATCCGTATGCGAACAGCTGTACAGGTTTTTGCCATAGGGTTGGTCTGGGGTTCAGCTTGTCAAACCTTGTGGTCGGCATGACATTCACTGTGACACCAGTGTCGATCATCATCTTCACCAGAATATCTCTGACTGTTACTGTGCAACTGCGGTGTGACCTGCTGTTGTGGGGTTGTTTGCTGTGTGCCGGCTTGACCGCTGAGATCATATGGGCTTTCTCTCGTGTTGAATTGCGGTAGTGGTTTCTGTGGTCTGGGAACTGTTCTCTGCCCGACGGGTCGTCATCGCTGCTGCTGCTATCAGCGTCTTCCCCTTCTATTGCCCGGGCCCGTCCTCTTTGCATGTCACAGGGCCGGTTCGGGCTGTCTCAGTTGGCGGCGTTCGGGTTGTCTTGGGCGGAAGGGTTGTGTATTCCTGGACCTTGGGTCACCCTTCTAGTCCTGGGATCTCCTCTGAGACGAGTGTTCTTTGGTTCTCTGGGTGTTTAGGCATACTGATGCATAGTGGTTGGCTTTCCCACACTTATAACACGTGGTGCCATATGCTGGGCAGGGTTCCCCTTTATGTTGCTGGCCGCCTCACCATAAGCATTCTCTGGGCTTGCTTGTTGTCTGCCCTTGTTGGGGTTTGTTCTGTCACAGTGCATTGATGGTGGTCATGCTATTGTGTGGTGTTTCAGTGTCCAGTGGCAGATGACTAATCATCTGCTCCATTTCCGCCACATGCTCATCTGTCCTCTCCTGCTGTCGCCCTATGGTGAGGATGGTGTCTAATGGGAGATTCGTCTCAGATAAGATGGACCTCCCGGAAGTCGGAGCCAATGGCTATTTCGCGCAGCCTACCATGGAAGCCGTTGATGCTTTCCTGTGGGCCTTGTCTTGGCTGGCTCATCTTGAAGCATTCAAAATTCTGGCTTATTTGGGCCTTAAATGTTCTCTTGAGAACCGCTTTTGCCTTCTCATACTCGTCTTCTCTGCCTCGATTCAGGAGTGCGTTGTATAGTCTCAGCGCCCTGGTACCGAGGTTTGACCATGAGGAAGGTTCTTTTCTTTTCTTCAACTGTGATGTTGTGTGCTTTTGAGCTCAGTTCGAATTGCTGATGCCATAGTAGCTCCCAGTGAAGCCCTGCACGAGGACCAACCGGCTCAAATGGCTTCATGAACGCGCCCTGCGTGGTGTCTAACCACGTGCTGGTGTCCGGGTTGTGGTTCTGTGGCCTGACTGGTGTCGCGGCTGGGTCTTCTGCCATGATGTGCCTTTGCGTGGAAGACGGGGTGTCGGGTGCTCAGTGGCGCACTTGCTATGGCATTTTACTATTGCAGTTGGGGCCCGCCCTCTGCAGGCTGGGACGTGTTTGTTGGTGGTGGGTTGATGTACGTATACATGGTAGCGCACTGTCCTTGGTGACCTTGCAGGGTGAGTGCCCTGCCTGCTGGCTTGTGGTGTGGGCTTATGTGCCAGAAGTGGTTTTAGGGGCTCCCCTGTGGCACTGCATGGTGCATGTTCACTAGAGGGTTAATGTGAGCATGGGGGACCAGCACAGGGTACTGATTGTCCCCTGTCAGCAGCTCGCAGTCTGTAGCAGTGACATGTGGCTTGTTGTCCATTTTCTTTTCTTCCACAACGGCAGGCACGGAGTGGAACGTGGCCTGCCATTAGTTCTTCCTTTATGATGCAGGCACCGGGGGTGGGAGGAGCGCGACACTGGGTTCGTACTCGCTGTGTGTTGCTCCAGCGTTGTGCATTGCTCTGGCACTCTCCAGCAGTGCCCAGGCACTGTCTGAGGGATGGGCGCAACTCTGCAGTGAGTCTGTGGGCCCGGGGTGCCTAGGGCGTGTGGGAGGATCAGTGCGGCGATGCGCCAGGTATGCAAAGAGTGTCAATGGGTGGGCCTTCTCTCTGTCCTCGTCATCAGTGTGATGTAATAGAGGGGGCAGGCAGGGCATAATGGACTGGGCGTGCGGCATGGCAGCACAGTAACTGGACACACACAGTGGTTTCAGTGTTTGGGTGGAGACTGCCTTGGAGGGCTTTCGCTCCTTCCTTTATTCACTCTTAAACATAAAGTCTCTCCCGACCACGTCATCCCATATCATGTGACCATCACAGCGAGGGGACAGGAAGCAAGGCACGCCTGATAGCTCAAAAGGCTGCCATAATCATACTCCCCTCCTCGCTCCCTGACAGTGGTGAGTCTGATGGATGACACAGTGAAAGCGCAGTAAAGAACAGACGTGAAATACTTGTATTCCGGCTGAGCTAAGCTGACAAAATTGAAACCTGGAAAACAGCAGTGCTCAGCTAGGGTATGAGTGACAGTAGTTCAGTAACAACTCAGTTCCACCGTACGACCGTCACACAATTCCAGCGGGTTCCAAACACAAGTGACAGAAGTTAGCGCAACTCGCGAGAAGCAAAATGTGTCTAATAAAGTTGTTCTGAATCATTCTTAGAAGGACCATAGACATGCCTTCCTTGAGCAATATACAACCAGCAAAAGACGATGGCATAGATAAGATGTACTGGCCAAAGGAAACAGAAAACTGTAGAAACCTTGTAGATAGCGATGAAATTAGCAAATCAGTAAATCAAGAGTTCAGAAAGAAATTTAACAGGTCACAGCTAGGGGAGGCACGCCCCACTGGCTCGGTGGGCAACCAAAGTCAGACACCCCTCCCCCCACCTTGTGTAGTAATTCAGGAAAAAATGTGGAACCAAAAGGGTCTCACCTCCGCCTGTACTTGCACGGGTGAGACTGCAGAAATTAAGTACTTCAAAGGTACTGGTAATGGAGTGTTCAGTACATGAGAGAACAGATCGCCATAGGATAAAGCTGCGCAACACAGCAAACTACACAATCCCGGGCCGTTCGCACATACAGGGCTCACCCTCCAGAGTCCCAGCAGGCGTTTCCTGCAAGTTGTGTTTTAAGGACCAGCTGAGATACGGGAACTGATTACTGGTTTGTATGCCATTGATATAATTTAGTTTGATTGTTATTTTTTGTCAATGTTGATGGATTAATATTTAGCCCTGATTTGATAAAGACGGCGGAGACCGTCGAAACACGTGTCACATAAATATAGCACTTCATAAATTACAAACCGACTGAGTGGAGATATCTTATTTGGAAGTATGGCGCATGAATGCAAGAGGTTTAACGTTAACTAATTATGTTTCCTTAAAGGTGCAGCTCATGCAATATCCCAATGCAAAGTGCAAGGCAAACACAACGGGAGAGGGTGACGACAAATAGAGCTTTGGACTTTTGCCGTACCTTTGCCGGTAATGACTATTGTGTAACAATGGGAAAAGGAAAGATTTCTTCTTACGCAAGCACTTTGCGTAACGCTGAACGAGCACATGCTACAATTCCCTTTGTTAATCAGGACTTCCCACAACTATGAACAATTTTACTCACTTTAACTTCTACGCAAGTCTGAACTATGCTGGTTACAGTTACCGGCAAGATATTTTAAGTGATTCGGAGTACAGAGCTTCACTCACCAACTCCAAAATCACAACGGTTGTGGGCTGCTTCCACCTCCCGACTTTCTGAATTCTACTACTGCTGCTACAGGCTCTTTTGGGACCCACACCCCTCCACAGTACGGGTGTCTCTAATCCGGCCTCGATAAGGGAGAATCTCCTCCTCTCCAGCTTCCCTAGGCTTGCTTCTGCACACAGGCCTCGGGTAAACACACAGCTTCAGCTCTGCATTCACAGCAATCAGGCGCACCTTGAAAGACTGCCAGTTGCTTCCAGTCACTTCCAATGCAGCCACATCCAAACAGGGTTTGTGAGCACAGGACCAACTCAGTCTGCAGGTGAAATCTGCGCTTCTTTTGCTCCGGCTTCCCTTCTGTGGTCACACTTCCTAGTGACTGCCAGCTTTGTGCTCTGCTTGTTCTTCTGCTACTTCTGCCAACCTTCCTGCTCCAGCTTCTTTCTGTTGCTCCTTCCTGCAGCAGCCTTTTATGCCCCTCAGGTGGGTCAATTGGCTTCAGGTACAGGCCCTTCATCTTAATTGCTGGACCCTGCCAAAGGTTGTTAGGGCTGCCTGCCTGTCCTTTAGCTCTACATGCCTCTTCTGCCCCCTTCTTTGTCACAGTGCCTGAGGGATCCTGGCACATGTGGTCTTTTTTAGGGGAATTCATTTTTCTTACTGTTTTTGGTTAACAAAAGGCCATCAGAAGGGGGGGGTCATGGGGAAAGTTAAAAAGGGCTTCCTCCCAAGCTTCCCAGTCTGATTTCCCCCACCCCTATGTGATCCTCCCACAGTACACCACCTCTAGGGACGGGATCAGGGAGCACCTGCTTCCCCATGCCACATGAAAAGGGTCCCAGACCAGGTTCCTGGGGGGAATCCCATCGGATTCTCCATGTACCCTTCCCCTAATGTTGCTGGTTTCTTCAGCCTCTAAAGGGAACCAGGAAAGGAAATCAACATTCCCTTGTTCCTTGCCTTTCCAATGTTCCACAATAAAGCAATAGGGCTGTAAATCCAGAAACCAGTGCATAGCTCTAGCGTTGGAGTCTTTTCACAAACTTAACCATTTTAACAGGGCATGGTTAGTGACCAACTTAAACTTCCTTTCCGTGAGATAGTATTTTAAATGGTTTATAGCCCATTTGATGGCAAGGGCCTCTAATTCTAGAGTGGCATAATTCTTCTCTCGATCAAAAGGTTTCCGACTTATATATTGGACTGGATGTTCTATCCCATCATGCAACTGAGATAATACGGCTCCTAAGCCACTACGGGAAGCATCTGTTTGTAGAATAAATGGGCATTTAAAATCAGCTTCTTTTAGGATAGGCTCACTACATAAGATTTGTTTCAACTTATCAGAACATTTTTGATCTTTGGGTAACCATTGGAGTTTTTTAGGGGTTACATTTATATGTTTATCTGTAAGAGTTCCTGCGATGGCAGAAACATTTGGATTAACCTACAATAGTATCCCACAAGCCTCAGAAAAGCATGTAGTTCCTTTTTGGCCTTTGAAGGTAACGTTTTCATAACAGCTTCTACTTTATCTTGTTGGGGTTGTACTAACTAATTCCCACCAAAATAAAACAGATACTTAACTATGGGATGTATTTACCCATGCATCCGAGCCCTACCTCAAAACTGTGTAGTACTGACATGAAAACATCATGATGGCCAGAGCTTCCCAGAAAATGCACAGGGAAATGCATGAAGAATAGGCTGCAATTCATTTTTGCCGATGTTATGGGCACAGAAGGAAACTGCCTAAAACCACCATTGGACTACCCACACAGTAGTCTGAAACCATTGGGAATGGCAATGCTGATTGCCAAAAGCAAACCCATAATTGTTGGGAATTCATTTTCGTAAATCCCAAAAATGGGTGCAGTACCAGTACTCACCACTATCCAAAAGCCGGCAGTTTTAAAACCACTCTGTTTCCCTGAAGGCAAGTCAAAGTGCCTATTTCAAACACTGCAATATGTGCAAAATATTCACTGAACACCAGCAGACATTTGGCAGAATGGAGTGTTGTGTGCCTACAAAATCTGGGAAATGAAGAGCCCAAAACAATGCTTATAACAAAACTGCTATGGAGTCAGCAGTTTAAGTTGCACTGGATTTAAAGACACTAAAATCGAAAATGTTTAGATTAAATGAGTGAGCTATGTTTGGTGTCACATGCCTTTGTAACTGTTTAAATGTCATAGTTTTAAACTTAGAATCAGCCTTCTAGCTGCATATGTAAAAAAATGTCTTGACTTAGACTGGGGAACAAAAAGTGACATTTTATCTGAAACCCGGCTTAAGGAACTGAATTCTGCCTGGCAACTACCCCCATCAGGAGGGAAACTTGAGTCACCACTGTGTTCCCAGGCCAACCTTCCTTTTGCTGCCCACACTAAGGATATGCCATCTATCTGATAATTGAATTATCTGTGCTCTGCAAGAGAGTGAACAAAGCTCTCTTCACTCAGGCAAAGGTTTTTATTACCGCAGTCGTAAAATGTAGCTTCCTCTTGGCAAGAGCTGGGAGGGGCACTGCCTGTGAGAGCAAGCTGGCTTGGCAGAAACTGGAAAGACTGGTTTCTATACCATGTGACCTGGTAAACCACACCCCTTTGGAGCCAGAACATAACTTTAAAAAGATGAATAACTCATAGAGCGGACATGTGAAAATTTTATAAATGATACCATAATTCTTGTGATTTTTCTGCCCACATTTTAAGAGGTTTTTCGACCCGGTGGCATGTTCAGGGGGGTTTTAGCGGAAGAGTGGATATAACTCTAAATGTATGCATGTTAAAAATCTGAAACTTCATCAGTTAATGTCCCTACTCCCTGCACACATGTATGTAAAGTTGGGTCCATGTCAGAAATTGCAAAATCAGTTAAAAAGTGAAATATGTGCCAGTTCTGAATGCAAGCTCCCAGGAAGAGCAGAGTTTGAACAGGGTATACCTCCTGTAATGCATGATGGGTGCATATGATTTTAAAACAATATGTACCTCTGCAAATATGTATTTGTTTCAAATCTAGATTTGTGTGTAAGTTGACAGGAGGAGTGGACTTTCTGCAGGCTGTAAAATGACATCACTCTGACTCACAGTTCATTCCCCAATCAAATGATAAATGGAAGTTTGACCAATTAGAAGCTGAGAGAGAGGTAGGGTCAGTGATGCTAGAACACACCCACATTCTAAACACATAAAAGCAGACAGACAGGACAGATAGAGACCTTCAAAATCCATCTGCCGCTGGAAGCCCTGCCGGAAAAATCCAGACTTCAAATTCATCAACCTCCAGAAAGCCAAACTAGAGACCAGACCAGAGAGAGAAAGCAGTGCTGTACCCAGAGAGAAAGCAGTGCTGTGCCCAGAGAGAGACCTGAGCCCAGTCCAAAACCCTGACCAGATCCGTGATGAGGCTCATTTCACTCAAGAATATAGTGTGAGTACCTAGAAAACTGTGCAGAACCAATCTCTTAGTTAAAATAATATAATCCAATCTATTTAACCTAAGTAGAACTGCCTCCTAACTGTCACCTGTCATTTGTAAAGCTGTCACTTGTCATTTCTAGTCGCAAGCTGCACTTGTCTTTTGGAACTTTAGAATTTCAAATCTGAAAAACGACCTCTATTCAATCGCTCATATCTCCGCAACCGTCTGGGCTAGAGACTTGCAGTAACTTTCCTCTGATAGCTTAGAATCGTAGCTTTGAATCGCACCAAGAACCGCATTCCTACCCCTTATAGTTTTACCGCAATCGCGGAACACGCATCCGCGAATTTTACCGCGATTTGCAATTTCTTCACATGTAAAAACTGCTGCTGCTTGCCTTCCATTTGCCAGAAATTCGTTTAACCTGCTAACTATCCCTGCCTCATTGCTAGTGTGAGCCTGGACTAATATTAACTAGATACCACTCACCCTGAACCTCTGAAAGGGAATTAAAAGCGTTTCCAGCATATTTCTCATTCATTGCCAGCACATATCAAAGCAATTTGGGCCTGTGATTTCAAAACTCCTATCTGTTTTCTGTTGTCTAAGCTTGCTGGATTGAACTGATTACATTGATTGCATTTCTGAGAACTGTGTGCTTCCTTCCATTTCCTTGCATTGTATCAAGGGGGGGAGGGGATTGCCAGAGAAAAGTGATTACCTTGTTTGTTGAAATCATATTGAGTATTTTCTGTATTGCATTTTCATTCAACATTACATCCATTTGAACTCTATAAAGCATTCTATACCGCATTATCCTTCTGTACCTATTTACCAGTGTGCTACCTTATCCATTTCATGTCAACTCATTAGTGATTATAAGAAGTGTGCTAGCGCCAGATTCTCCGTTGTTAATCTTTATCATATTAGATTAAGGGTGATATTCAATTATTAATTTATTATAAAGCGTGATATATATATTTATTTTAAATTATCAAATAAACCTTTTAAACTTGCAAAACAGAACTACTTCTTGGCTCAGTGGGGTCAGGGGGATTCCAAGAGAGGGGTGTTATATAGGGGTAGTCATCCAGAACGCATGAACTGGACCTAAAGATATATCAATAAGGGTTTTCATTCAGTATTCTAGACTAGGCGTTAACTTAGCTGTAGTGCTGAATTGAATCCTCTTACAAATTGGGGGCTCGAGCCGAGACGTTGGGTTAGATTTACCACTTGTGCAGCTTAATACAGTGTGCTAACTGACGGGATACATACATCCGGTCGGATCACCACGCTGCATTACGCTGTGAAGCATTCCTCAAAAGGGACACTCCAAGAAAAGTTCTGTTCTGCAAAAATAAAATACAAACTTCTGTAAGTCAGGACAGAGACCAATCTCTAGAATGACGACCTTAGTAGACATGAAAATAGCCAGAGAGCACCTCTTGCATAAGCTATTTGTGAGAGGTGAATGGACCGAACAGGGCCAGGATGCGTGGTTGCAGGCCATCACACAACAGGTCACTGAAACAGGGTCAGATATATATAGAGATCAGGGTCCCTTACATGTGGCCCTGAGTGAACTATATATGGCTCCTAAAGCCAAAGATGAACACAATAAGATTGCCAGGGTAGCGGCGTATTTATATTTACATATGGGAGCCGTGCAGGACAAATGTGCTGAAGGCCAAGATCTGGCGAGTAGGCAACTGCTGGCATTACAGAAGGTCCAATCTGACCTGGTCTCTTCTGAGCAGAGGCTGCAGAGGAGCCAGGAGTCAGAAAATGACAGCAGACTGTACATCACTAAAATGAGGGAGGATATGGATGCGCTGCAAAAGGAAAAGTCAGAACAGGATACCAGATTTCTGGCCCTGCAGAAGGAGCACCAAGACAGTTTGGACTCCTTACTGCAGAGCCAGAAAAAGCTGGAGCAACAATTAGACTTTAACAGGGCATGCACGGAGCAGGTAGCCACCCTGCAAAGTCATCTAGATAGAGTGAAGGTAGAGAGCAACAAGCTGATCTTGAAAGACCTGGATACCCAGGCAGAGTTTGATGAGGAGCGCCAAAAAGCTGGTGCCCTTCAACGGCAAAGGGACGACCTGGCGGCACAAATGCAGGCTCTTAGTCAGGAAAGAGACGCCTTAGGCCAGGAAGTCTGCCATTTAAAAAGAAAAATGGAAGAAAATCACCTGGCCCACCAGGGACTGGGTGATCTCCAAAAAGAACACCAGAACTTGTTAGAGCACACCAGGAGGGTGGAGGATGCTCTAGCAAGAAAGGAGCAGGCCAATAGGGACACAGCTCAGGAGGTAACCCTCCTGCAGCAAAGACTGGCCCAGTTCTCCAGGACCAACCAGGAAGCACAGAGGGAAAACAAGGCCCTCTGTGAACACAATGATAGGCTCCAACAACAGGTAGCGATGCAGGAGAGACTGATAGAGTCCAGTAAGGCCTTAACTGAAGAACTGAAGGCACAAATGCAGGCTCTTGCATTGCAACAGGGAGCAGGGGCGGATAGAGATGAGGTTCGCTGGGAAAGGGAAACTCCGGAGCATAACCTCAGGAGCCCTAGTACCAGAGGCCCTCATACCTCTCAGTCCCTGGACTCTGCCACCCCCATGTTCCCTGGCGCACATGAGCACAGGGCCACAGGGATGGCAGATTACTATCCAGCTAAGAGTATGGGGCTCATAGGCCAGAACCACTCAGGAATGGAGGGGTGGGCATCCGGGTATGGGCACCCAAGTACAGTACAGTTCAATGGGGAACCCCAGGAGAGTAGGCCCATTAAGGGCATCCTGAAAACCTCTGCCCAGTTAGGTCAGTGGAGGGGGTACCCATCAAATCCTGGCCGCAAGGAGGAATCTGAAGACTCCTCTGAACTGCGCAGGGCACAGGAGACCAGGTCCCCACATTCTGCCAGCCATTCCCAGGCTCGCAGAATCCGGGAAAACCTGGAAGAACAGATGGGAACCTCGGGGAGCAGTGCCTCTGAGTCCGAGGAAGAATGGACAAGGGTTACCCGAACCAAAAAGGCCAATAAGGCAAAAAGGGCCTTGCTTAAGGACCCCTTAAAGCACATTAAGGCGATCAGGAGCGTCATCACGCCTTACCATAAGAACGCTAAGTATTCTGTTTGGGAGCACTTAGAGTTGTTTGAACAAATGATGGAGACTTTCCATTTGAAGGACAGCCAAAGCTGTATTCAATATGTAAAGTGGACATTCTCCCCGGAATACTCCAGTTTCTTTGCGGGGCTGGAGGATCAAAATCATTTAAGATGGTCCACATATAAGGCGGCCATCCTGAAACATTTTTCTGTTCACAGAAATCCTCAAGAGGCTCGCAAGGCAGCCTACAATTTGCAATGTGGGGAGGATCAGGCCCCACAAGAATTTGTGCAGGAGTTAAAGCGTGCTTTCGCACAGACCACAAGAAGGGTGCGCACAGACAGTCGAGAATTCGTTAATACATTTTTCATGCCTTGCCCAAATATATCATGACCCAGCTTGTGAGGGATTTTCATGAGAAAAGATCTTTAGACTGGGTCATTGAACAGGCTACCCGGATCTATGAGGTGCAGAAGCCCATAGAAAATAAAAGCAATGCCCCGAAAAACCCCAAAGCCAACAGCACCCCTGCTGCTGCCAAGGTGGCAGAGGTAAAGGTCACCCCCGTTTTGGATTTGGAGATGGGGGGCCTAAAAACCTACCTGCACCTAATAATGCTAGGCCCAGAAGGTCCTCGGGCCAGTCACAGACAGGGAGCCAAGGAGGCAGCCCCACAAATGGGGTCCCTCGCTCTCCTGATTATGTAAGTCCCCGTTACAAGGGAAATCGACCCATCCTGGGTTATGTGTGGACTCCTCCAGCCCAAGGGGGGGGATCCAGACAAGCACCTAACCCAGGGAACTTCCCTCCAAACTTCCCACAGGAGGGCAGAAATTTACCAAACCCTGGGCAGAACTTTTTCCCCAGATATCCACCCGACTTTCAGCCCCAAAACCATCCATCCTTCTTTCCCCAATTCCCTGAGCCCAGACCACTGAATCCGGGAGAGGGGAGGCCAAGGGTGGAGGGGTACCCAAATCTTCCCAACCCGGGGTATTACCAGAGGAGGGACAGCTACCCTTCCCGGGATCAGCCCAGGGGAGAAAACAGGGCCCCGTATCAGCCTGAGCGGGTTTCCCAGTTAGAGCGCCAGGTTCAAAACATGGCGCGGGACCTGGGTCACATACTGAGGGCTCAGCAGAACCCTCAGATGGGCGTGCCGGCGCAGAACGCACCCAACTCTGGACCTGGTGCTCCAGAACAATGACGGGGGCAGCACCCCGATAACTCACCGGTTCCCAGGGAGGAGGCACAAAGGGAAGGGGGGTGTAAAGCCTTGGAGGAAGCTTCCTTCCTCACTTGTAAACAGCCCCTGGAAACCCAGGAACCGGAAACAAAATCTCTTGCCCCTGAAAGTCTGCCTCCTAAGGAGCAGAGGGGGGGTAGGAGAAACAAAAGACCCAAACAGACTCAGTTTGAGGAGGAGGTACAGATCTTCCGATTTGAGGGAGAGGGATCCTCAGAGGATCCTGGGAAAAGGATCTTCTCCTTCAGAGAGGGGGGAACTCCTCCCAAAGAAAAATGGGTCCCTAGGGATGCAAATCCAGACTGGGGAGATGTGGAGACTGAGCTACCGCCGCCCACCATCTCATCCCAGAACCAACAGCAAGAAAATCCCCTGGTTCAAACCCATCCTGGGGACTGCCTCCAAAAAGGGGGGGGCAGCCCAGAACCGGAGCCAGGGGAACCCACAATGGCTCTGATCTCCGGTTGCCAAATTTTTCTTTCAGATTCCCAAGGCTCTCCACAGAATTCTGCCCAAATCTCTTCGCTAGCGATGTCCAAAACCAGAAAATTAGCCCACCAGTTGTCCAAAAATGTACATTATCTGTGCCCCCTTGAGGAGAAGGAGGGAAGATATTATGCCCCAGTACAAGTACAGGGGCAGGGTACAATCTCGGCACTGGTGGACACTGGATCTCAAGCTACCCTTCTGTCCAGAAGGGCCTTTGACGAACTGAATGCAGGAAGGGGAGAAAATTACCAAATTCCTCTCACCTCTCTTCCGGGACAACTACAGAACTTTGACGGGAAAGAAATTCCCGTTGAGGGGACTGCAGATTTGGACATTAAAATTGGGCGACATAAGTTGAAACACCCGGTCATAGTTGTGACCCCAGAGGGCACCCCTTGTTTACTAGGGAATGACCTCCTGAGAAGGTTGTCACCCCTAATAGATTGTGTAAACAAGGTCCTCTGGACCCAGACTAGCCGACCAATAAAATTAAAACAGAGTGTCAACCATGTTAGTTTAAACGGCACATGCCACATGGTTGAACAAAAATCTGACCAAGTAAAATTTCACTTCCAGAATAGCCAAATTCCAGACGTGACAGTAATAGCAGTAGGACAACAGACTGGTGATGGGGGGTCCTCTCTATTTCTGAAAATCAACCTTCCTTCCAGTTTAAGGTGGTATTCCACGCTGGAAGGAAACACTCTGAAATTCTATACCAATCCACAATCTGAAACTCCCACTCCTATAGTCCAGAAAGATATGAAATCAGCTCAAAGCCTGGCTGATATTCAGCAAATTGGAGAGCAGTTGTTCATCCCTGTTCAGTTAAATGATGGGAAGGACTCTGTTCTCGCTCGAGTGTGTGTGAACAACGGTAAGAGCTTCATCAGCGAAGCCATGTTTCGCCAACTTCCAAAAGATCCAGCCATTCCCACCTTCAAACTGATAGACAAATGGGAAATGGACCTGGAAGCACCCAATTCAAAACATCTCCTGCCAAGCAGGTGCATGCTCAAAATCTCCATTGGCAACAAGAGCATAGTCCATAATTGTTGGGTCGTGCGAGACATCCCTGCCGCCTTTTACTTAGGCAGTGACATTCTCAATCGCTTTGCCATTAGTTTGGACCTAATAAACTTCAAAGCTTGGTCCCGATTAGCGGATAATCCCATGGGCTTTGTTGATCCAGAAAAAGCATTTAGGTCAGCTCAATTGCTACCTTATGCAGTTGAAATTCAGGTGAAAGAGGAAGTCACCATCCCAGAAAGGACCCGACAATTCTCCCTGGAAGTGAAAGTTAAAAGGGGACAAGAGTTGAAAAACCCTGATGCTTACATACATCTAAACGCTTCTCTCCAACAGCAAGGGTTGGGGGTAAACCCAACTCCATTAGTCAACATAGAACATGACACCATTCCAATAGAGGTGGATAACAGCGACTTAAAGAGTATTACTCTAGCCGCAGGCACCATTATTGGAATGGCGGTTGATGACCAACATTTCTCCATTGATCTTGTAAATGAACTGTTAGGACCAATCCCCAAGGACTGTTTTGACAGTGACAGTGATGACAATACAACACCAGACAGGATTTTTACCCGGCATGGGGGGAACTTCCTGGTGTACACTTCCTGCCCCTATGGTAAGGAAGATGTGACGTGTGACTTCAGGAGGGATGAGGTGATTTTCCAGGTACATGAGGGCTGCCTTTCCCACCTGAAGCCTCCGGTCCAAATCAGCACTCTGACCAGGGACTTCTCCACCCAGTTGGAGGAGGCCGCTGAGATAGCCAAACCAGAAGTCTTTCCAGGCTTCAGGCAGATGGTGGAAGAGAGAGTCAACCTAGCTGATGCCTGTGTGACTCTGGAACAAAGGCAAAAGTTGAAACAAGTTTTCTTGGATTTCCAAGATCTCTTTGCGGTAGACTCATATGACTGTGGTCGCACCGACATCCACACCACAACAATCCCCACGGACCCTGGCATGACTCCAGTGTTTGTGAAGCAATATCGCTTGCCTCTCGCATCAATGGAGTCCCTTACGGAAATAATTAAGAACCTTGAGTCCCGGGGAATAATCCGTCCAGTCCACAGCACCTTCAATAATCCGGTGCTGGGAATATTGAAGCCAAACGGCCAGTGGAGACTCTGTGCCGACCTCAGGGAGCTCAACAAACGGGTCCATACTTCCCGATGGCCTCTGCCCTACATTGACCAAGGGCTGGCCCAGATTCAGGGGTCACAGGTATTCACTGCAATAGACCTGACCAATGGATACTGGACTGTGCCTGTCAGTAGGGAGGACCAATACAAACTGGCTTTTACCTTTGGGGGCCAGCAGTACACATGGACCCGGACTCCTTTCGGATACCTTAACTCCGGCAATGAATTCAACATTTTCCTACATAAGGCCATGCCCGACCTGGGTGCGAGGGGTAACCTGGCCTATGTAGATGATGTCCTCATCAAAAGTTCATCTGTGGAGGAACACATAGCGGAGATCCGTTATGTTCTGACACAGTTGAGGGCCGCCGGAGCAAAACTTTCCTTTCAGAAAGCACAGTGGTGTAGAACCCGTGTTAATTTCTTGGGGCATGAGATTACTCCTCAGGGCCTCTGTCCCCAGGAAAAGAAAGTGGAAGCACTTCAGAAACTGAAAGACCCCACAACTCTGCGGGAACTAAGGAGCCTCCTTGGACTGACTAATTACAGCAGAAAGTTCATTGAGGGCTACGCAGAGATCACCAGACCCCTGATTCATCTCCTAAAGGGGGGGGGTCAAGTGGGAATGGGGTCCAGAACAATCCGAGGCAGTAAAACAACTCAAAAGAAGCCTCTCACAAGCGCCTTGCCTAGCTTACCCTGTCAGAAACAAGGAGTTCTTCCTGGAGACGGGGTTCTCTAATACGTGCTTGACGGCCGTATTATACCAAAAGCATGACAAGGTCAATAAAGTAATCTCCTATGCGAGCAAAACTTTATCCTCTGTGGAGGAAAAATTCAACGATTGTGAGAAGGCACTCCTGGCAACGGTGTGGGCATTGAAGAATTACCGCCCGTTTATCCAGGGGGAACACATCATAGTGGAGACTCCACACCAGCCTCTGCAATATCTCCAAAGTGACAGAATCCGGGCCGGAAATGTGAGTAATTCCCGAATTACTTCCTGGATTCTGTCAATGCAAGGCTTTCCTGTGAAGGTCAGATATGGCCAAAACAAGAAGAGTCCACTCGCGCAAGGTCTGGCTGACTTGCATGATTGTGCCAGAGAAAACTGTCTCGAGGACGAAAGTCTAAAAATCAAGGACAACATGGAGGCATACCTTAATTCCCCACACAAAGTCTTTGAAGAAGACAAGTGTGAGGGAATGCCCACTGTCTATGTGGATGGATGCTCTTACCATGTTGACAACAACGGGGAGAAAGAACTGGTGGCCGGCGTAGGGAATGCATGGGTGAATGAGTCCCCAGAACCCTCCGCTGGATACAAAATTGGTCCCCGAAGTAGTCAGGTGGCAGAATTGATGGCTGTGCATCAGGCCATCCTCACTGCTGTCCAGCATCAACTCCACGAACTGGTCATAATCACAGATTCGGATTATGTACGGAACGGGTTCGTGGAGCACCTGGTTAATTGGAAAACCAGAGGCATGTTATGTGCTAACAACAAACCCTTGAAACATGGGAAGTTGATCCAAAACATTGATGATCTGGTCACCTCGAATGGGATGACCATCTATTGGAAAAAGATCAAGGGTCATTCCAAAGTAGAGGGACCAGACAAAACTGGAAATGACTTAGCTGATCAGCTGGCCAAAACCGGAGCCATCCAAGGGGATCTAATTGAGATTGAGTCCCTGTTGGGGGAAATCCAGGTCACTGCCATCACTAGGTCCCAGACAAATGCTCACAACGACCTTTCAATTGCACAATGGAGTAAGGAGACCCCTGATGCTGATTTGATTACCGCTCAGAAGGGGGATCCAATTATTGGTAAATTTTACCAGCACCTTGAGGACCCTGAGAACTTTCCCCTGACGGATACCGATTACATTGGGAAAGAGGACCTAAGAGTGTTGATGAAATGTCCAAAAATGTTCCGAATCCAAGACGGTTTGCTGGTAAGGAAATCCAAAGCTGGCCACGATCAGTGGGTGGTTCCTACCTCATTCCGAAGCCTGATGTTAAGTCACGCCCATGATGCGGCCACCGCCGGTCATAGGGGGTTTCACACAACATTGGAAATCTTAAGAGAGGTTGCATACTGGCCACACATGGGCCAGGACCTCAACCAATATTTGAAGGGTTGTCTTGTGTGTGCACAATTTCAGCCGACATCCCTCACACACCGGGCGCCTTTACAAAAGAGGGGAATGACACTGCCATGGTCAGATTTACAAATCGACTTTGCATGCCCTGTGATTCGCTCGGCTAGGGGGAATAAGTACATGTTGACTGTGACATGCTTGTTTACCAAGTGGGTGGAATGTCTCCCAGCCCCAAATTGCAAGGCAGAAACTGCAGCTGCCTTGATGATTAACCACATCTTTTCCCGTTTTGGTCTACCTCAAAGGATTGAGTCAGACAGAGGTAGCCACTTCACCAGTGAGGTAATGACAAAGATGTGGGAGATACTGGGGGTCAAGAGAAAGCTGCATATTGCTTACCGGCCAGCTTCTTCTGGGGCAGTAGAGAGATATAACCGGACAATTGTGAGCATATTAAAGAAGTTTGTGGCAGATTCTGGGCCAAGTTGGGATATCCGATTACCTCTGGTCCTAATGGCCATCAGATCTACCCCTTCATCTGCAACCAAAATGTCACCATTTGAATTGATGACTGGGCGCAAGATGGTGCTTCCTCAGCATTTGCTCTATAGGACCCAAGAGCAGACACTGATAAATGCCTCCACTACTCATGAGTATGTAGAGAATTTAAGGAAACACCTTCAACATGCTTTTGCTTATGCTCAGCGGAATCTAGAAAGATCAGCTGATAGCATGAAGACCCACTATGACCTGAAAACTTCCAGGAAGGAATTTCAGGTGGGGGACCGGGTCTATCTATACAACTTCCAAAGGAACCAGGCCAAGCAGCGCAAATTTTTGCCTACATGGAAAGGACCATTTGAGATCATCGACAAAATCTCCCCTGTGGCCTACAAAATCCACATCCCCAAAGGCGGTTCGGCAGAGGGGGAAGACAAGTGGGTCCACATAAACCAGTTGAAATGTTGCCATCCCAGGCACACTCTGCAACAACTGGAGGAATCCTCTGGAATCCTAGCAGGCACTGTCTCAGACTAATTCAGTTCCAATCATAAAACATACCACATCTAGTCTCTAAAATATTGTGATTTGCATGAAACTGTCTCTTAGTTATACTGTTTTTTTTATTAAAATAAGAATGTAATGTTTTGTTATGATAAAATGCATATGCTGCCCCACTATCTCAACAGTGGTGGAAAAAAAAAAAAAAAAAAAAAAAAAAAAAATCGTCTATGAGTAGATATTGCCGCTTTTCCTTTGTCGTCCTAGGAGAAAGAAAACCTGAAGACGGGCCAAGGAGGATGATACGGAGACCGGGAACGAAGATCCAATGGGCCCAGTGGACCGCCCAATATTCCCATCAGGACCGGCGAGGAGAACTGATCGATCAGTACCGGAGGGAGGAAAAGATGTTGAACTGTGCCATATATTGGAAGAAGATGAGGAAACATCCCAGATCTTGCGAGTCCCATCAGTGAAACCGAATGGCCATCGCAAGAGTGGGGCTTGTGGGATGTATTTACCCATGCATCCGAGCCCTACCTCAAAACTGTGTAGTACTGACATGAAAACATCATGATGGCCAGAGCTTCCCAGAAAATGCACAGGGAAATGCATGAAGAATAGGCTGCCATTCATTTTTGCCGATGTTATGGGCACAGAAGGAAACTGCCTAAAACCACCATTGGACTACCCACACAGTAGTCTGAAACCATTGGGAATGGCAATGCTGATTGCCAAAAGCAAACCCATAATTGTTGGGAATTCATTTTCGTAAATCCCAAAAATGGGTGCAGTACCAGTACTCACCACTATCCAAAAGCCGGCAGTTTTAAAACCACTCTGTTTCCCTGAAGGCAAGTCAAAGTGCCTATTTCAAACACTGCAATATGTGCAAAATATTCACTGAACACCAGCAGACATTTGGCAGAATGGAGTGTTGTGTGCCTACAAAATCTGGGAAATGAAGAGCCCAAAACAATGCTTATAACAAAACTGCTATGGAGTCAGCAGTTTAAGTTGCACTGGATTTAAAGACACTAAAATCGAAAATGTTTAGATTAAATGAGTGAGCTATGTTTGGTGTCACATGCCTTTGTAACTGTTTAAATGTCATAGTTTTAAACTTAGAATCAGCCTTCTAGCTGCATATGTAAAAAAATGTCTTGACTTAGACTGGGGAACAAAAAGTGACATTTTATCTGAAACCCGGCTTAAGGAACTGAATTCTGCCTGGCAACTACCCCCATCAGGAGGGAAACTTGAGTCACCACTGTGTTCCCAGGCCAACCTTCCTTTTGCTGCCCACACTAAGGATATGCCATCTATCTGATAATTGAATTATCTGTGCTCTGCAAGAGAGTGAACAAAGCTCTCTTCACTCAGGCAAAGGTTTTTATTACCGCAGTCGTAAAATGTAGCTTCCTCTTGGCAAGAGCTGGGAGGGGCACTGCCTGTGAGAGCAAGCTGGCTTGGCAGAAACTGGAAAGACTGGTTTCTATACCATGTGACCTGGTAAACCACACCCCTTTGGAGCCAGAACATAACTTTAAAAAGATGAATAACTCATAGAGCGGACATGTGAAAATTTTATAAATGATACCATAATTCTTGTGATTTTTCTGCCCACATTTTAAGAGGTTTTTCGACCCGGTGGCATGTTCAGGGGGGTTTTAGCGGAAGAGTGGATATAACTCTAAATGTATGCATGTTAAAAATCTGAAACTTCATCAGTTAATGTCCCTACTCCCTGCACACATGTATGTAAAGTTGGGTCCATGTCAGAAATTGCAAAATCAGTTAAAAAGTGAAATATGTGCCAGTTCTGAATGCAAGCTCCCAGGAAGAGCAGAGTTTGAACAGGGTATACCTCCTGTAATGCATGATGGGTGCATATGATTTTAAAACAATATGTACCTCTGCAAATATGTATTTGTTTCAAATCTAGATTTGTGTGTAAGTTGACAGGAGGAGTGGACTTTCTGCAGGCTGTAAAATGACATCACTCTGACTCACAGTTCATTCCCCAATCAAATGATAAATGGAAGTTTGACCAATTAGAAGCTGAGAGAGAGGTAGGGTCAGTGATGCTAGAACACACCCACATTCTAAACACATAAAAGCAGACAGACAGGACAGATAGAGACCTTCAAAATCCATCTGCCGCTGGAAGCCCTGCCGGAAAAATCCAGACTTCAAATTCATCAACCTCCAGAAAGCCAAACTAGAGACCAGACCAGAGAGAGAAAGCAGTGCTGTACCCAGAGAGAAAGCAGTGCTGTGCCCAGAGAGAGACCTGAGCCCAGTCCAAAACCCTGACCAGATCCGTGATGAGGCTCATTTCACTCAAGAATATAGTGTGAGTACCTAGAAAACTGTGCAGAACCAATCTCTTAGTTAAAATAATATAATCCAATCTATTTAACCTAAGTAGAACTGCCTCCTAACTGTCACCTGTCATTTGTAAAGCTGTCACTTGTCATTTCTAGTCGCAAGCTGCACTTGTCTTTTGGAACTTTAGAATTTCAAATCTGAAAAACGACCTCTATTCAATCGCTCATATCTCCGCAACCGTCTGGGCTAGAGACTTGCAGTAACTTTCCTCTGATAGCTTAGAATCGTAGCTTTGAATCGCACCAAGAATCGCATTCCTACCCCTTATAGTTTTACCGCAATCGCGGAACACGCATCCGCGAATTTTACCGCAATTTGCAATTTCTTCACATGTAAAAACTGCTGCTGCTTGCCTTCCATTTGCCAGAAATTCGTTTAACCTGCTAACTATCCCTGCCTCATTGCTAGTGTGAGCCTGGACTAATATTAACTAGATACCACTCACCCTGAACCTCTGAAAGGGAATTAAAAGCGTTTCCAGCATATTTCTCATTCATTGCCAGCACATATCAAAGCAATTTGGGCCTGTGATTTCAAAACTCCTATCTGTTTTCTGTTGTCTAAGCTTGCTGGATTGAACTGATTACATTGATTGCATTTCTGAGAACTGTGTGCTTCCTTCCATTTCCTTGCATTGTATCAAGGGGGGGAGGGGATTGCAAGAGAAAAGTGATTACCTTGTTTGTTGAAATCATATTGAGTATTTTCTGTATTGCATTTTCATTCAACATTACATCCATTTGAACTCTATAAAGCATTCTATACCGCATTATCCTTCTGTACCTATTTACCAGTGTGCTACCTTATCCATTTCATGTCAACTCATTAGTGATTATAAGAAGTGTGCTAGCGCCAGATTCTCCGTTGTTAATCTTTATCATATTAGATTAAGGGTGATATTCAATTATTAATTTATTATAAAGCGTGATATATATATTTATTTTAAATTATCAAATAAACCTTTTAAACTTGCAAAACAGAACTACTTCTTGGCTCAGTGGGGTCAGGGGGATTCCAAGAGAGGGGTGTTATATAGGGGTAGTCATCCAGAACGCATGAACTGGACCTAAAGATATATCAATAAGGGTTTTCATTCAGTATTCTAGACTAGGCGTTAACTTAGCTGTAGTGCTGAATTGAATCCTCTTACATAACAGCTGATCTAGACAAGTGACACTTTTTGGGATTGGCTGTTAACCTTGCTTTTCTCAATGGCCTGATGTCTTGGTACTAATGGGACACATGTTCAGGCCAAGTCTTGCTAAATATAATGGAATCTCAAGGAATTATCTGGTTTTGCTACTAAAACGATTGGCGAGGACCATGGACTTTGTGAGGGATCAATTATATCAGCTTTTAACATAGCCTCTACCTCTTCTTCAATTATTTGTTTTCTACTTTCTGGGATTCAATAAGGTTTTTGATGTACCACTTGTCCTGGAGGAGTGCAGATTTAATGATACGTTCCCTTGACCCTCCCTGGTTCTGGCCTAAAAATATCAGGAAATTGTACAAGTCCAATACATCCTGTTTTTGATTTTGAGGCAGCTCGGGGGAAATTAATTGGTTCTCCTGATTTTCCTCTCATAGTAAACCAGTAAGCATGGTAGAAGTAACTTTACATGAAGGTTCTTTCCATTCTTTAAGTAAATGAATGTGGTATATATGTGTTTTAATAGTCCGATAAGGCTGTGCAATTTTGTAAGTTTTACGTCCCATCTGTTCAATGATTTCATACGGTCCATGCCACGTGGATAACATTTTATTATTAGATGAAGGAAGAAGGACTCATACTTTGTTCCCACTGGAAAAGGACCTCCTTACTGCTTTCTGGTTATAATTTCCATCTTCTGTTCTTGAGCCTTACCATGTTTGTAAAAACTATTTTCCTAACAGCTGCCATTTGTTCTTTCAATTTTTGAGCTGTTTGGGATAAAGGAATGGTAGTTCTCTCCTTTTCTTCCCAGGTCTCGTTTAGCATGTCTAACACATCCGTGGATTCCCTTCCATAGAACAATTCAAAGGGAGAAACTCCCCTAGCTGACTGAGGAGTTTTCTCGATGGCAAACAAGGCCCAAGTTATCATAACATCCCAGTTTTTCCCCATCTATTTCAACCAACTTTCTCAAAATGTGTTTTAGAGTTTGATTGAATCTTTCGACTAATCCATCTGTTTCGGGATGATAACTTGAGGTCCTAAGTGTTTTAATTTGAAGAATATCTTTTACTTCAGACATGTGTTACGCTCACCTGGTTCCACGGGGACGCCACCCAGCAGTTGGGACTCAGGTATCCTTCTCTGCGGTTCCCAGGTGTAACCAGCGGGAGGGTTCTGCCTTGTTTTTAATGCAGGTGTGCTCTCCGTCCTGCCTTCTTGGCAGGGGCGAGTTGTGCTTGGTGGGCATTTGCGATCAAGTTACTTCACTGATGCCGGCCCGCTTTGAGTCTTTCAGGTAGTCTTATTGCTGTGCTATATTATTGTCCTTGCATGCCTTTTTGGTTTAACTAATGTCTTTTCTCTTCCTTAGGTGCGCGGAAGTCCAATATGTGGCATAGACTGAAGTGGGTCTCGCCGGTAAGTAATGGCGTTTTTAGAGCACCTTGATGCGGTGAGTAGGCGCTAAGCTATGATGCCTTGCCTCTTGCTAACCTGTTGTCTTGTCTTCCCACAGGTCGCGGTGCTCACCCGGTGCATGGAATTCCTGAGGCGATGTTGGTCGAGGAGCGGCTTGCTAGGTAAGCTTTTCGGCACTATTCATTAAATTGTAAAAATGTCTAATGCCTTGTTTTTTCCTTTTTTGCAGATCAGTCGGTTCGGGAGGAGCGCTGGTCCCAGGATGCTGATCTCAAGAGCCGTGGAAAGCTAATGATGAAATTAAAGGTAAGCTGCTGCTGCTAACGATGTCCTTTTTCTCCTTAACAGATGCAGTTCTTCCGAGGTTCGCGGGTGCAGCTGAACACGGTGAGCGTCACGTTGCAGAATTGCAAAGTAACGCGAAGCGTGTTATCCCAGTCGGGTGTGGTTTAAATAGCTTCAAGAGAGTAGTCCAGGTAAAATAGTTCCTATGGTACCACACCCAAAAATACTATACCGCATAGCTTGGGTCCAAGGAGCCAAGCTATGTGGATGCCTCCATGTTGATTGACACTGAAATAAAGTAGTTCCCAATACAAGTCCTTTATCAAGTATGAGCCTGGTGCCAAAGGCGTCAGGACTGGCCCCAAGAAGGCCTAGGCCAAGGATGCTTAGTTTTAATGGAGACCCTTCCTGGCCCATGGGCTTGCCAGGGGGTCTTCTGGATGGGGGTTGTGACAGCACTCCCCCCCAAGGCCCCTCTCAAGGTGTTCCTCCTGTCCGGCCCGGGTTTAGTTGGGAAGTTTCGATGATAGTTTTTGATCAGACGTGGCGCATGAATGTTTTCACAGGGTTCCCAGGATCTATCTTGGGGTCCAAATCCTTTCCAATCAATTAGATAGTATAGCTAACCCTTGAATACTTAGAGTCCAGTATGCCTTTAACTTCGAATTCTGGTTCTCCGTCAACAAGAATGGGTTTTGGTGGTGTTCCAATCCGTGTACCAGGCTGCATTGGTTTTAAAAGGGACACATGAAATACCGGGTGGATGTGTAGATTGGATGGTAAATCTAATTTGACGGCTGCTGGATTAATAATCGCCTTAATGGTGTAGGGTCCTAAATACCTGGGTTGAAAGGTTCAGGTTCCTTTGATGGGTATAAACCTGGCGGCCAGCCAAACCTTGTCCCCTACTTGATAGTCCGGGGACTTTTTCCTGTGTTGGTCGGCAAATTGTTTTTGCTCGTCTTTGGCGTGAATTAGATGTTCTTTGGCCTTTTTGAAAGCCTGCGTGACGTTGGTGTGAAGGGTTTTTACTGCTGGCATTTCCAAGTTGGTTGGGAGATCCAGTTCTGAGGGACGTGGGTGTCTACCATATAGGGTGTAAAAGGGTGTTTGTCCGGTACTGGAATGCAAGGAGTTGTTATATGCGTACTCGGCTATCCATAGTAAGTCTTTCCAGTCTCTTAATTCATGGTGCAACATGCATCGTAGGTATTGCTCAAGGATCTGGTTGGTTCTCTCGGTCTAACCGTCCGTTAAACCCTTGACTGGAAGGTAGGTCAGTGATGAAGTCGAGGGAAAGAGTGTGCCATGGTGCAGGAGGAATGTCCAAAGGTTTTAGAAGGCCAGATGGTTTTTGATTTTGCGACTTGTTTTGTGCGCAGACTCCACAAGACTGAATGTATTGGATGACATCTTTATGCCAGGTAGGCCACCAGAAGTTCTGTTTTACCTTGGCAAAGGTCTTGGTAATTCGAGGGTGTCCTTTGATCAGAGAATCGTGATAACCTGAAATGATTTGTTGCTGTAAGCTCTTGGTGGGTATGTACAGACGACCCTTAAAAAAAGGTAAGTGATCTTTGATGGAACATTGTTCCCCCTGCGCTTGCCATGCAAGGAGGGCATCCGGATTCATGGTTTGTTGAATTTCTTTTCCTAGTTCCATTTGGGTTAAGGCTGTAGTGAGGCCTAAGAGTTTGTCTTCGGGTATGATGGGGACTGGGTCTGGGGCCGGATAAACTATGTCATCAGTGATAGTACGAGAGAGTGCGTCAGCTTTTCCATTCTTGACCCCTGGTCGAAATGTAATGACATAATCATATTCGGCGAAGAAAAGAGCCCACCGCAACTGGTGTGAAGACTGGGCTTTAGCTATTTTAAGATATTGTAGATTTCGGTGGTCCGTGATAACTGTAATAGTGTGTCTGGCCCCCAGAAGGTAGAGTCGCCAAGCTTTAAAGGCGGATTTGATTGCCAAGAGTTCTTTGTCCGTAATGGCGTAATTTACTTCTGGAGGTGAGAACTTCTTCGGCCAGAAGGCCACTGGATGTAGCTGGCCGGTGTCAGGATCTCTTTGTGAGAGGACAGCTCCCATTGCTATACTGGAAGCGTCCGTTTCCACGATATAAGGAAGATCTGGACGTGGATGTCGCAGGATTGGCGCTGAGGCGAACCTGTTCTTAAGTTCCTGAAAAGATTTTTCTGCTTCTTCGGTCCAGGCAAATTTTTTGTTATTTTTTCGTAGTAATACGGTGATCGGGTGTACAACTTGGGAGAAGTCTGGTATGAACTGGTGATAGAAGTTCGCAAAGCCCAACATACTTTGCACTCCTTTTACTGACGTTGGTGATGGCCACTTCAGAACGGCGTCAACTTTGTGCAGGTCCATCCTGATGCCTCCGGGAGTAAGGATAAAGCCTAGAAACTCTACTTCGGTTACGTGAAAGAAACACTTTTCCAGCTTTGCATATAAACGATGTTCACAGAGCTTGGCGAGGACTCAACGGACGTGCTTGATATGATCCTGTTTTGAGGTTGAGTACACTAGGATATCACCTATGTACACTAGGGCGCAGACATCAATTAACTCTCTCAAGACGTCATTTATAAAGTATTGGAATGCTGCCGGAGCGTTGCATAACCCAAAGGGCATGACTTGATATTCGAATAAACCATATTTGGTACGGAAAGCAGTTTTCCATTCATCTCCGCTTCTGACCCGGACCATGTGGTACGCTCCCTGAAGATCTGATTTGGTGTAAATCTGAGCATCTTTGACCTGGTCCAGCATTTCCGGGATAAGTGGCAAAGGACAACGGTTCTTTATAGTGATCTGGTTTAATGCGCGGTAGTCAATACAGGTCCTTAAGTCCCCTTCTTTTTTCAGCATGAAGAACAAAGGACTGGCTGCAGGGGACTTCGATGGACAGATGAATCCGTTTGCAAGGTATTGTTCGAAGTAAGACTTCAGGTGAAGATTTTCAGGTTCCGTAAGAGCATAGATTCTACCACAAGGGACTTGAGCACCAGGAACAAGGTCGATTTGACAGTCATAAGGCCTGTGCGGCGGCAGGGTGTTTACTTGGTCCTTCTGGAATACATCCTGGAAATCGCGGTATTCCTCTGGCAAGGCATTAGTTACACCCAGGGTTGATGTCGTCGCTCCGGGAGTTGCAGAAATACTGAAAGCTGGTTTCTGTTCTTGATAATAACAGGCTGGAGAGCAGTCACTGGGGAAGGTTAATTTCCTGGCCTTCAGTCGATCAAAGGGTTGTGAGCGACTAACCATGGCATCCCTAGTATAAGCCGGAATTGAGGTGCCTTGATGAGATCGAACGAAATGAGTTCTCGATGCCCGTCCTGGCACAGCAAGGTTATCTCGGCTGTGCATTGGGTTACGGGTCCGGAAGCGATTTCTGTCCCATCTACCGTAGTCACCTTGTCTGTAGTCAGCTTAGAACATAAGGGAAGGCCCATCTCTGCAGCCAGGTCTTGATCTATATAATTCCCGACTGCTCCGCTGTCGATGTATGCCTCAACGGCATGCATTCTTGACGACCGTTGGTTATTGATTAAGATCACTGGTATTGCAAAGTGTGAGGTCAGTGGCTCTTTCCTCTCACTCGACAAACTGACCTCTACGTTTGCCGAGCTGGGTAGTTTTCCGATTTAGATTCTTTCTCTTCATCTTTTTCCGTGGCCCCGACGATCTTCCTTGGAGGTTTCACCGGGCAGTCTTTCAGGAAATGCCCAGGTTTTCCGCAATACAGACATAACTGTTGTTGCCTTCTTTTATCTCGCTCTTGTTTTGTTAATGGAGGTCGCACCCCCCCAATTTGTATGGGCTCCACAGTGCATTCTTGTACTTAGGTTACATTGTCTCTAAACCGAACATACACAGCCTGAGGATCCATTTTGGAACAATCTGCTTTTCGGTCTTGCAACCGGTGGTCTAGTTGTATGACCAGATTTATGAACTCAGAACAGTCTCGAGGAGGGTCAACTACTTGAGCTAGAACGTCTTTTAATTTGCCTCGTAAACCCCGATGAAACAACGTGGTTCTTTTGTTTTCAGGCCACCTAGCTTCGGCAACCAATCTGTTGAAAGTAGCAATGTACGTTAACAAGTCCTGATTCCCCTGTCGGAGGTAAAGGAGTTAATTTTCCACTGCTTGCTCTCGGGTATGGCGAGCAAATAGTTTCTCCATTTCCCTCTGAAATCCCCCAAAGTCATGTAATAAAGGATCATCATGGGTCACCAATGGTACAGACCAATCTTATGCGCTACAGCTCAGGTATGATAAAACAAAGGCTACCCGAGCTTGGTCATTTGGGAATGCTCCTGGCCTGCAAAGAAAGTGAAGGTGACACTGATTCATGAAAGCTGCGTATTTCCTTGTATCACCTGTAAACCTCTCCGGCGGTGCCAAAGGAACTGTTCCTGGTAGCATAATTTGTACCGTAGTAGAGGAAGTAGATGGCAGGGTGGGATTCTGCATCGTCGGGTTGCTTGCAAGCAGAGTTGTCTGTCCTGCTTGTGATTACAAGTATTGTGTACTAATGTCTTATGTGCGCTCCTTAGTCACTATTAAATCTCTTCGGAGAGCGTTAGTCTCCTGTCGGGCAGAGTGAACCTCCTTTTAATTGGGCCAATTTGTCTAATTCCGAGGTCTACATGGCGCCCAGGTGGATTGGTTTGGCAGGCTTCGTGTTCTTTTACTCTCACCTGGTTCCACGCGGATGCCACCCAGCAGTTGGAACTGCGGTTCCCAGGTGTGACCAGCGGGAGGGTTCTGCCTTGTTTTTAATGCAGGTGTGCTCTCCGTCCTGCCTTCTTGGCATGGTCGCGTTGTGCTTGGTGGGTGTTTGCGATCGAGTTACTTCACTGATGCCGGCCCGCTTTGAGTCTTTCAGGTAGGTCTTATTGCTGTGCTATATTATTGTCCTTGCATGCCTTTTTGGTTTAACTAATGTCTTTTCTCTTCCTTAGGTGCGCGGAAGTCCAATATGTGGCATAGACTGAAGTGGGTCTCGCCGGTAAGTAATGGCGTTTTTAGAGCGCCTTGATGCGGTGAGTAGGCGCTAAGCGCAGCGCAATGATGCCTTGCCTCTTGCTAACCTGTTGTCTTGTCTTCCCACAGGTCACGGTGCTCACGCGGTGCATGGAATTCCTGAGGCGATGTTGGTCGAGGAGCGGCTTGCAAGGTAAGCTTTTCGGCACCGTTCATTAAATTGTAAAAATGTCTAATGCCTTGTTTCTTCCTTTTTTGCAGATCCGTCGGTTCGGGAGGAGCGCTGGTTCCAGGATGCTGATCTCAAGAGCCATGGACAGCTAACGATGAAATTACAGGTAAGCTGCTGCTGCTAACGATGTCCTTTTTCTCCTTAACAGACGCTGTTCTTCCGAGGTTCGCGGGTGCAGCTGAACACGGTGAGCGTCACGTTGCAGAATTGCAAAGTAACGCGAAGCGTGTTATCCCATTCGGGTGTGGTTTAAATAGCTTCAAGAAAGTAGTCCAGGTAAAATAGTTCCTATGGTACCACACCCACAAATACTATACCGCATAGCTTGGTTCCAAGGAGCCAAGCTATGTGGATGCCTCCATGTTGATTGACACTGAAATAAAGTAGTTCCCGCTACAAGTCCTTTAGCAAGTATGAGCCTGGCGCAAAAGGCGCGAGGACTGGCCCCAAGAAGGCCTAGGCCAAGGATGCCTGGTTTTAGTGGAGACCCTTCCTGGCCCATGGGCTTGCCAGGGGGTCTTCTGGATGGGGGTTGTGACAGCATGAGTTTATCCATGAAGGTGCAACCTTGGTCGGATAGAATCTTGTTTTGAAAACCAATTCGAGAAAAGAATGCTAATAAATGTTGCAAAATGTGTTGAGCTGCATTATTCCTTAAAGAAAAAGCTTCAGGATACCTAGTGGCATACCCTAAAATCACTATGACATACTCATTAGCTAACATTGGGTTTTCCAAAAGGTCCTGCTACGTCCATTCCAATTCGCCAAAATGTAAAATCATTATAGGTAAAGGTTGTAAGGGAACAGGAGGAGGAATGTTTGTACTGGTTTTTTGACAGAGTTCGCAGGTATTTATATACTTCTTAATGTCAGCTTGAATGTTAGGCCAGTACAATCAGTTTAGAATTCAGAGCTTGTATTTCGGGATCTCCAAATGTCCCCCTGTTAAATGAGCATGCGCCATCTCCAATATGATGTCTTTAAGACTTCTTGGTACTACAATCTGGGTTCAGGGTTTACCAGATGGATCCACATCGCCTCTATATAATAGCCAATTTTGCAGAAAAAATGTTCGCCTTTTGCTCTGCCTTTTTTTTTGTTGGTAATTTCTTTATAGGCCTTAGCTAACAGAGGGTCATTATGCTGAGCAAAAACTAAATCAGGCATCATTTCATTGTCTTTATCTATATTTAAGGGAGGTTTTAAGTTTTGATCTGCTCTCCAAACTCTTGAGTTACTCTAGATGTTGTTCCAGAAGTCTTAATTTCTTTAAACTTTGGGAATAACTCCAAAATACCTTCCCCTGCCTTAACTTGATATGCTTTTCTCCTGTTATTTTGCATTAGGACTTTTATGTCACCTCTATAATCTGGGTCAATCCGCCCTGCCAACACGACTAGGCCATACCGCCAGGCTAGGCCATACTTAGAGGCAAGGTGAATATAAGTGCCCTTTGGGGGGGTGAGAATTATATCTGTGTGGATCAAAGCTCTTTTCCCTGGTTTGATTAATTCTCCCCTACTACTACAAATGTCAAATCGAATAGAATGTTCAGTAGCTACAGTTGGACCAGAAGCTCTTTTACTATGTTTTTCAAATCTTAGGGTTTCTCAATTTGTATCAATTGAGCCCGATCCCATTCTGACAAAATATGTGAGGGGTCAGTAATGCGAGGCAGACAACTGCTTGTAGTTTTCTCAATATTTGACATTTTATTTCACAGAAAAGGTGCAAATAAAACCTAACTAAGCCTACTCTGCCAGGGAATTCCCTACCTAGTCTAGCATCTACGGGAGAGTCTCCTAACATATACATAACTAGCCCTCACTCTAAACAAACGAATAATCAAAACAAAGCATAAACAACAACAATAAAAGATTACCAAATTACCAGTTTCTAGGATGACTTATACTTGTCCTGGGTAGATTTTGTTCCCCCAGGAATGTGCAAAGTCAATTTCTTACAGAAAATAAAAATAACATTCTAAATCAGTTTGTGCAAAGTTCCAAAGAAACAAAGGTTCACCTAAACAAAAATCCACTGGCAACAGTTGCTTCTTCAGTTGTTGAAAGGATCCCCTTTCCAAGTTCCACAAAGAACACAGTACTAATGGCAATCCTGAATAGCCTCCTTCTAAGATAGAATGGATAAAAGTCAAAACAAAACTACCACTTCAACTTGAATGACAATTCTTCTTTTGTAACCTCTGTAGCGTTATGAGTACAATTTTTCAGGATGCTTTTTTCTAAGGAGGTTGCTTTTCCTGGGCATCTCCTTATACAAATGGTACTGTGAAAGCAGGTTCCTTTGCCTCACAGTCTACTACTGCTTCAAATTCATTCAACTGAAAATATTCTGACCAAACTATAGACAACCACAGTTCCACTGCTTCTGCTGCAACTTGCTTTAAAAATGTGTTAGGTAACTTCATACAAAACTTCGCCTTCTACAGGTTGGCAAGGCACTCTTCTCTCTATATTATAAGAAAGGGCAACTTCTTTGCCTTTCCTTTCAGTCTTGCAGCTACCACAAAAATCTGTCAGAGCTCTTGGGCTGCTTTTCTCTCTCTGCTTCACCAGTCTCCAATTCACAGATTATTGATTAGTTCTTTTAAAAAGCACCCAAATCCCTTCCCCAGCTTTAGATACACATTTCTGTTTCCAGTAGTTACTCCGAAGCTGTACTGCAACTCTTCCAGCCTTGGATAACCTTGTCGCCCTTGTTTCAGGGAACCTTGGGTTTATAATAGGGACGTCAGTTCACCAAAGTGCCAGGGGTAGCGGAAGGGACATCACACAACCCTTAACCCCCCGATGACATCACAGGAAGTGATGCCATTTGACCCTGCCCCCAAAAGACCCTGCCCCAAAAGGACATCACAGGAAGTGGTGGCACACAGACTTTCGGCACCTGACATCCCAGGAAGTGGCATCAGCTGCTTTCATACGCAGCTTGAATGAAACTTTGCACAACACTTCTGCCATAAGAATGCAGCTACCTTTCCCGACAGAAATTAGAATTGTAGCTAAACACATAATGACTATCCTCTCACATAGGCCCTGTATAGACTACCTCTCTCTACCCACCCACATGCCAACTAGACATGGTTGGCTAGCAGGTACTTAGCCACCCTTTCATATTCTCGTATTGGCTATGACGCACACACGCATACTAGCACCTCCTCAAATTTCCCATACCTTGGACTTCGGTCCCCTGGAGGGCATTCAAACTACAGTGTGTTGTGACAATACCAATGGTGAAAGGTACTATACAAAAGATGTATTACATTACATAGCATCGTCCCTCAGTACACTAAGAAAAATAAGATGTAAGAGAACAAAGCAGCATATTTCTAACTGCAAATAATTCTCCAGAGCAGATCCTGATGACCATATTGTCTGGCAGGATAAACATCCTGGTATATTAACTGATATAATAATTCCTACAGCATATTTGCTGGCACAGTAATCCCACAATTCTCCAATTTCGCAAATCTCTCAAAACATGGCTTTTTCAACAACGTTCTCACTTGACCAAGGACGAATTCGAAAGGACGTACATACCGATGCGCAGACATAAACTCACAGTACTGTGCTACTGTTAAAAGATTCCCAAGGCATGGCAACTAGTGTAGTCATTTGCATGACATATTAACAAGTTGCCAGGCGCCGTTCCGCCGCTCCATCTGGTCAGCTCTACCTGCTCCCCGGCCCACCCCACCTACACCTGTTCACTTCATTTGCATTGTGTCTACACTTCACCGTGTTCTGCAATTTGTGATAAACTAGGGCTTTTTCTCCCCTCGCAGGATTCTTAAACTTAGGTGGCCTCTCCACTGGTTACCTAATATGCATTACTGTTTGTACTGTTGTTCTGAAATGTGGTAAACTAGGGCTTTTTCTCCCCTGGCAGGATTCTCAAACTTAGGTGGCCTCTCCACTGGTTACCTAATACGCATTACTGTATGTACTGTTGTTCTGAAATGTGGTAAACTAGGGCTTTTTCTCCCCTCGCAGGATTCTCAAACTTAGGTGGCCTCTCCACTGGTTACCTAATACGCGTTACTGTATGTACCGTTGTTCTGAAATGTGGTAAACTAGGGCTTGCCGCTGACTCCCTGTCCGCTTGCTCTCGTCTGTCTTCCCCCCCTCCTATTCCATGGTGCTCTCTATCTCGCCTATCTTCTCTAACTGCTTCTCCATTGACTATCCTACTCTCCTTACTAAATCTGGTAGGAAAAAGTTTAAAAAGGATATCTTGGTCTCCAACCCAGGCCTCCCTATCACTGACACCTACACCAGTGCCTCCTCCAAGGACACTCTCACTGACATCCTCTTTTTCGTACCTTCTCCTGACCTATGGACCCTTCATATAGTCTCTGTGCTCTCTCCTTTCTCCTCTTCTCCCATTAATAGTGGCACCCATTGGGATGTCCTCTTGGCCTCCTTCCACTCCTCTAAGTGCAATTTTAATGTCTACGCTAATGGGACCGTCTTGGTCCAAGGCTCTCAGGCCAACCTTCACCTCTTTGATGGACGCTTCCCGCGCCTCATCAACTTCCTCTCCTCTCCTGCTTTCCCCCCTCCTCTGTCCTCGGCTACCTTGCCTCCACCCTCCCTCCCTGCCCCCTCTTGTGCTCCTTCACCTCCGCTGGGCGTACCTCTGATCTGTACCCCTCCCCGGAAGTCCTTCAAGGTTGGCAACCTTCTCCACATTGCCACCCTTAACTCTCGCTCTGCCGTCAAACATTCCTCTGACATCTGTCGCCTTCTTGAGGAACTGGACCTTGACGGCCTCGGTCTCACTGAGACATGGTTCAGGGCCAGCTCTGTCACCAGCTTTGACACACTCCTACCTGACGGCTACAAGATCCTCTACGTGCCCAGGCCCAACCGTGCTGGGGGGGTGTGGCCCTTATCTTCCCTGAGTGGATTCCTGCCACTGTCACTCCTACGCAGACTTACTCCTCTTTTGAATGCCTTGTCTGCCGACTCTCTCTCTCTCCTAGCCATTCCCTTACCGTGGCTACTATCTAGCGGCCACCTGGTCAAATTTCCTCCTTCCTCTCAGAGTGGGCGGACCTCTCCTCCTCACTCCTGTCCTCAACCACTCAACTCCTCTTTCTTGGAGATTTCAACATCCACCTGGATGCCTCCTATCCCCCCTCTGGACTCTTTTGCGACCTGTGCGACTCTCTCTCACTCTCTATTCTCCCGTCTGGGCCGACTCATACTGCAGGGCACACTCTTGATGCTCTGATCTCTTTTGACCTTCCCCTCTCTGTCCCTCTCGCCACTCCTCTCTCCTGGAGTGATCACTTTCTCCTATCCTCCCACCTCACCTTCCCTACCCCACAGCAAAGCCACCCTCATCACTGCCACCCTCCTTCTCGGTCATTCGATCCATGAAGCGCGTGTCAGTTGAGGCTTTCGCTGCCACCTTCTGGCCCCCCCTCCCTCTTCGGCTGACTCCCACCCTGACACAGCCCTCTCCACTCTTCACTCTGCTATATCTGATACTCTTGATATCCTTGCCCCTGTCATGAGAATCCGCCTGAAGCCCAAAGCCAAATGTAACTCCTGGTATGACTCGGATCTCGTCACCCTTAAACGCAAGTGCAGGGTGACAGTTAGGAAGTGGCGTGCTTCATGTGCATCCTCTGACAAACTGGCCTGCCGCCTGCTCCAAAGGCAATACCGGCTCTTCGTTCTCACCAAGAAGAGAGCCCGCATTCAAGCCCGCATCTCTGCGGCATCTAACAATTCGGCCGAACTCTTTAAAATCTGCAAGGAGCTGGCCAACACTGCTGCAGTCTCTACCGCTCCTGTCCCCTCCCAGGCCCTCTGCACGGCACTGGCCTCTCACTTCATTTAAAAAACTCAGGACATCCTGTCCTCACTCTCCTCCTATCGCCTCCCCCCCTCTATTCCCTGCTCTTCCTCTGGCCCATCTGCAGCCACCCCTCCTCCCTCCTTCTCTGCCTTTCCCCTTTTTTCTGCTGACGAGGTTTCCAGACAAGTCCGATCTATGAAAGTCTCGTCAAAACAGGTCCACCCATGCTCCCCCAAAACTATCAAGGACCACATCGACTCCTTGGCTCCTGCCCCGGCTGACCTCTGCAATCACTCCTTCGCCTCTGGAGTCTTCCCATCCCCCCTCAAGCACTCCCTTGTGCACCCCCTTCTTAAGAAACCCTCTTCCGACCCCTCCTGCCCGGCTAACTATCAGCCAATCTCTATCACTCCCTTCCTGGGCAAGCTCCTGGAGAAGCTGGCCATCTGCCAGCTTAATCTCCATGCTGAATCTGTTGGTAGTCTTCACGACCATCAGTCTGGCTTCAGAGCTGCCAGAAGCACGGAAACTGCTCTCCTGAACATCTGTGAGGACCTGCTCTCGAACCTTGACTCTAACACTCCATGTGTTCTCATTTTGCTTGATCTCTCTTCTGCCTTTGATACTGTCAGCCATACCATCCTGCTCAACTGTCTCCGTGATAACCTGGGTATCACTGGTCAGGCTCTGGCGTGGCTGACCTCTTTCCTCTCCAATCGACCCTCCCAGGTCCAACTGGGGTCCTTCCTCTCTGACATCTTTTTCTCTACCTGCGGTGTCCTCCAGGGATCTAACCTCTCTCCCTGGCTGTTCATCCAGTACCTTGCACTTCTTGCCCACCGCATCGCCACTCTCTGCCCCAACTTTCAGTGCTATGCGGATGATACCCAGCTCATTCTCAGGCTACCCTCGGCCTCCTCTTCTCCTTCCCTCATCTCTGACTGTCTTTCTGCTATCCAGGAATGGTGTGCTGCCAATGACCTCTGCCTTAATGCTATTAAGACTGAGATTCTACTCATCGGCACACCCACTCCCTCCTTCCCTGCAGCTCTCTGGCCGGCCTCTCTTGGCCCTCTTCCTGCTCCTACCTGCAAGGCAAAAAAACTCAGGTTCATCTTTGACCCCACACTCTCTTTCTCTCCTCACATATCTGACGTCTCTAAGAAGTCACACTACCAGCTACACCTCCTCAGGAGGTATCCTTCCTTTCCTCTCCTTCCCCCAGAAGCTCACTGTCTTTAGAGCTCTGGTTCTCTCGAAGCTGGACTACTGTAACAGCCTCTGTCTAAATCTGCCTTCCTCTACTCTCTGCCCTTTGCAACTCATCCAGAACAGGACTGCCAGACTTGTCCTTGGCCTCAAGCCCAGGGACCGTATCTCTCCAGGACTGAAATCGCTACACTGTCTCCCAGTGGCTGCGAGGATTAAGTTCAAAACCCTCTGCATTGTCCAAAAGGCCTTCTGGGGCCTTCGGCCAAAATACCTTCAACTCTCTCTTCCTAAATATCTTCCTTCTCGAGCTCTTCGCTCATCCGCCTTCAACTCCCTCAGTATCAGCCGCTTCTCCAAGCAACGAGTTGGGGGTAGATCTCTCTCCGCAGCAGGGGCCTCCCTCTGGAACAGCCTTCTTGCCTCCCTGAAACTTGAGGAGAACCATCTCCGGTTCCAGAAGCACCTCAAAACCTTCCTCTTTGCCTCCGCTTTCTCCCCCCCCCTCCCCTGCTAAAATTACTGAAACTGCACTTAATCTGCAATTGGGCCACTCACCGAACTCGGTCCTTGGCCCAGCCACTCTCCCCTGCACTGCCTCCCTGGCAACCCCTGCACTGTGGGACTGTCTCTGTATCCCTACAGCCCCCTTCCCCGGCACTTGTCTGCACTCACCTTGCACTTGCCACCAGCTGGCCCTTATTATTTATCTTGTTATTTTACTAACCCTGTACTGCACTTCACCTCTCCCTTTCCCCCTTGCACTTTTCCCCTCCCCTCTACCCTTGCACTTGCGCGATCTGAATGACACCTGGCCTAGTAGGATCGTTGTCTGTATCCCCTTGTTCCCCCCCTGCCTCGGCGCGCCTTGAAACACTTGTGTATAGGCGCGTTATAAATGCCATATCATATCATATCATATCATGTCATAATCATTTTGTAGTTTCTGTAATTTAGTCAAATAAATCTTATAGATGTATTGATTGGCATGTATTCATGGTTACCCTAGCAGCAGGAGGCACTGTGCACAAGCTTTTTTCTGTTTCATGTATTTATAAAAAGAGAAAATATTGCCTTGGTTGCAACGCCCTTATTTGACTTAGTTGTTGGGGGGTCTGCTTTTTTTTGTTACATATTAAATTATCTGATTCAATGAACCAGCACCAGTCCTGGAAAAGAAACGTTTAATGTCTGAAAAATAAAGTAGACCACAGCTTTAAGCAGAGCACAGGCAAAGAAACGCTGAGGTTGGAGCAAGAGCTGAGGCTGGCAGGCAACGCATACCCAGGCCGTGTGAATTGTTAGATAATAAAATAGGCTACAACGTCCCTCTTCCCTGGAACAGTGAGGAGACCCAAAGTCTCACTCATACAAAACCCACCCCGCACCCTGAGCCTCAGGATCCCTGTGAGGAATCCTGCAGAGTCATCACTGATCCCCCAGCCTAAAGTCTCCTCCCATGTGGCCAGAAGAAGGCAGCCGCTACCTACACTGACCCTGGGGGTGGTATTCTGAGGGTGGATCACATGGGAGGAGATGGCTCTCAGGGGAGAGTGGTGAGTTTTTAATGGTCTGCTGTTTCTATTCAGAAGCATCTAATTGTAAAACTCTGAAAACCACTTTGTTTAAACAAAACCCCATTCAGTCTTCGTGTGTACATGGTGAACCTAGAACATGTGAAACATCTGATGTTTATGGGGATTGTATTTTATATGCAACTGTTCAACAATGTGACTTAAAATCAGTTAAAACTTCCTGGGACTCCAAGTCCCAGAAAGCCTTGGTTACTGTGACGAGCAAGAGAAGCAAGTAGTTCATGTGGAGGAAATGTGATGCTAAGAGTAATGTGCAGTCCAGTTGAGCTGCGCAGGACATCACCTGCAGTAAGAGGAACGTAGAAGGAGAGAGGAGAAAGGCTGCAGAGTACACAGAGCGGGAAGCGAGACTGGTGGCAGAGGCAATCCCACAGAGAAGAGCCAATGGAGAGAAGAGGAGATGCCTGCCAGCAGCAGATTCACAGTGTTCATGACTGAAGATCTCCAGTGAAGCTGAGGACAGTGTGCAGCGGGGCCCAGAGAGACGCGGTCATGTGGAGCTGCACTCGGCTAGCAGCGGACTTCTAAGCTGAAGCAGAAACCAAACAAGACTGCAGAGAAGGTGAAGCTGGCCCCGCGCAAGCTCCTCACAGCAGCTGCTCAGTGAACCGGTGAGTCAGCCTAGAAGCATCGGTGGCGAACACGTTGAAAAGTGGTTTGAAAGCATTTTTTAATACCGACCAAATGGAACTGAAAAGAGAAAGCAAACATGGTACAATTCTCCTGACATGAGATGTCATTTGGGGGAAATCTGGAACCAGCATTGCCCAAGCCAAAAGAAATTACCAAAAGAACAACAGGGGCAATTATGGTATAATTCTGCTGGCATGAGAGGTCAGTTGGGGGAAAAACTGGAGCCAGCATTACCATAAGACAATGTGAGAGAAACAAAGAGGCAAGAGTTGTACAGTTCTCCCGACATGAGATGTCAGTTGGGGGAAACCTGGAACATGCATTTCCAAGAGCCAAAAGAGATTGAAAGAAAGCTTGACAGACCGAACTTGAACAAACTTTCATATATGAGATGTCGGTATGGGGGAAATTGGCACAAGTGACAACTGAAGTCAACAAAGTTGTGCTATTGAAGAAGTACAGTTGTGTGAAACGAAATGAGAATGTGAATGCTGCAGAGAGGCCTGATAAGAGTATCAGGTAGTGAGACCTTTTTGGAAAGAGATACCTAGCAGGAGAGTACACCATGGGATTTATGTAAGCCAAAAGGGGGATATTCCTGGCAGGAGAGTAAACCGGGATATCAAGAGTTTTCAGTTGAGAGACGTTTCCTGGCAGGAGAGTGGACCGAGAAACTCACTTTGAACTGGTGTGTTAAAGAGAAACTTGGTCATATTAAGTTCTTGTTTCAATAAAACATTTTGTCAACTGAAAAGTAGGAAAGACTTTCTTTTGCCATATACCATCCAGTATTGTGGAAAATACATTTTTTTTTGCATTCTGAAAGACTAGGGGAGATTTCCTCTTTGCTATATTCCAACAAGTGTTGTGGAAGGAACCTTTGGTTTGCCACCCTAAGGAGAGTATTAGGTAAAAAGACCTGCACTGCCTTTAAGAAACTGGTCTTGACACAGAACATTTTGAACAACCTTTCTGAAATAATCTAGGGGAAGGGAACCAACCCCTGGCCCCTGGACACAAAGATTGTTTTGGTTGAAGTTATATGTTTGAGTTTTTGCACATTTCTGTTGAGTTAAACTTTTAAACATTTACCTTGAACCTTTTGCTTGTGTATGTTAATGTGAGGGTCAGATTTATTTTGGACACAAGATCAGCCTGCTTTCGTTTTAGTTTCATGGAAAGGGACATTCACGTTAGGATAGGGACATTTAGGCCTTTATCCAAACCCGTTTATGTTGATAAAATGGCTAATGTTGAGAACATTACCACTTTGTGTCCGCCTCTCAATTCTGACCCCTGGCACTCCCTCTTACAGACTTACCTGATTTGATGCTTCACAGTGGGCCACAGTGCTCACACGCTGACATTCGCCTTTGCAGACCGACCACCATGCTTCTTCACACGCGGGCTGCAGGACAAAATGGAGAAGTGCAGTCTGTGCTGCCTGCGTGCCACGCGTGCCTCATTTTGGATTAGGCACGTATGCAATTAGCAGCGCTTTTATTGGAAGATGGGACGGGATGGCCAGGGGTCGCAAAGGACTGGCCACGGGTTCCAAGCTAATGATATATGATAGGTTATTTATAACTCGCTCACTACCCAGAGGTTTCAAAATGTGGATCCGGGGATCGAACCTGTGTTGCTGTGTCGTCTTACTTCCAAGGCAAGCACTTTGCCCCTGAACTATCCTCCCAAGATGGTCAGGGGTCTTAGCATGACCTCTACTTGATGTCCATGATGTACAGCTTCTTCCTGCTCCAGTTAAATCACACTGAGAAAATGGAAGAGACAAAAAAAGTATAAAAGCAGACCAATTCCTTCAATGCCTAGTAGGATACAGTGCACAATCCATTTGCTCTAATTTAGCTGGCTACTGTGCAGGTCACCAAACTACATGCACTCATTTCAAACAACTCTTCTTATAAATAGAATGGTCAAGTATTATATCTCACCAGTAGCTTGGTTATGTCCATATTTTGTGTTTCCTTAATTTGAAATCTGACACCTTGGAATGTCGAAATACTGGCTGTCAGATGCTTTTGTTTTACAGTACTTGCCATCAACATTTGAAATATTGTCTGGGATGCCATGCACCCTTTGCCAAGGTACAAAGCACTTGACTTGATGAGCTGCCTCAGTGGAATTTACTCCACCACCATCAACAAAAGGGCTAAAGAAAAATGAATAGCACCTCTGCAAGGTATGGCAGTAGACACAAACCACACCCCTGAAGCACAAAGTTTTGGCATGCAAGCGCACAGTGCAGATGAGATAGTAACGCAGTAGGGGTAGGAGCCAAATATGGCATGTGTCATATGCCAGTGACACGTGCCACCATGTCACCATTACAAGTGAAACGTGCCACTGGCAAGTGTCACATGCCATGCTCCAAAAAAGGTTTCATGTGTGACGGTAAATCTGTCTCTTCGTTTTTCAAATTATAATCCTCCTTTTTAAAAAATAAAAATACGAAGCTCCAATTATAATCCTTCTTTAAAAATAAAATTGAGAGGCTCCATGCAGGATCCGAACTCAAGACCTCTTGCTTTCGGCCTAGTTCCATTAAGCACTATCCACTACGTCTCACGCCATGGAATGGTCAAATTCTGCATGTGTGATTGTGAAAGTTTGTAGGATAGAAACTATTTACTGAAAGCATTTGCATCTTGTGCTTTTCGTGCATAATACTAAATTTAAAAAACAGTTAAATCCAAAACCTATTACTGTGTAATGCTTTAAATGTCAAACATGTATTGTGTACATGTTTTCCAAAACAGTATGGACGCAATATTAAAGTGTGTGTACATTAATTCATGCGTTTCACACTTGACTGTACAAACTGTGATAAATACAGTACAACCATATCCTACTGATAATATTTATAACTTATAAATCAGAGTATATGCATGATCATGAAAACATAATTTACAAATGTTGCTAAATCTTCCGATTTAGGGCCCAATTCATAGAATCCAGCCCAGAAGCAGAGCAAGTGCTGCGCGCCGAGAAGGACCGTGTGCCACGCGTGCACGAGCTATGGCGCAAACCAGCAATTGCGCGGCACGCATATTCATGTATTTTCCGAGGCATCAGTAGCCGTGGCGCAATGAACACCACACAGCCCCCTCCCCATTGTGATCGTGTGAAAAATCAGAGCGTAACTCGCTCGCACCAGCCAAATCGCGTGAAAAGGCCTTTGTGTAATCTGTCCGTGCCCCAGCCAAATTGCGTACCCCGCTCGCACCAGCCAAATCGCGTGTGAAGTCCCACGCGTACCCCATCCGCACCCCATTGAACTCACATACCCCGCCCGCACCAGCCAAATCACATGGGAAAGGCCGTGCGTACCACTTCCGCACCCCAGCAAAATCATGTACCCCACTCACATTAGCAAAATTGTGTGGGAAGGCCCGCGCGTACCCCATCCGCGCCCTAGCGAAATTGCGTACCCCACTCGCACCAGCCAAGTCACGTGGGAAGGCCCGCGTGCACCCCGTGATACATGCACAACTCCCCTGGAAGCAGACGCCTCCTCACAGGACAGCCAGATCCCAACGGTGGACCATACCCCACAGGCAGCCCACACCACATGACCACCCCATCACCCGTGACCATACCCCGCAGGCAGGCCCCGCCTCATGTCCCCACCCCCCACCTCTGACAGCAACCTGCAGGCAGGCCCCGCCTCATGTCCCCACCCCCACCAGTGACGGCAACCTGCAGGCAGGCCCCGCCACATGTCCCCGGCCCCCACCCCAAAACACATTGAACCAACATACAATCATGCAGCACATGCCAACTAAAATGCCACCACACGCTGCATCGCCCTGGTGCACCTCAACACCCATCCATTGGTCATGCTCCCTATGTCATGTGAATCCTAACATCACACATGCATGCATGTGTACACACATGAACAACATTGGTGAACAGCAGAGACACTCAAATGAGTCATGGAGGAGTGAAACATGCACTAAACTGTTGAGACCAGACACCACTTCGATTTCAATGTCAAAAAATGATATTAAAAAACATGTATATAAGTCACACACAGTAAAAACAACAAATTAAACATGCATGAACCAAATCAAAACCCAAAAGAAAGTGAAAACCAAAATCAATGTGATGTAAAAAATGAAAGAGTCAAAAATGTGGTCCTTGTCCATTAACGTATGTGCAAATGAAATCACATATCATGTGAAAACCATTCCTTCATGGTTAAAAAAACTGTTCAAATTAAAATCCAAATATTTACAAAGATCCAGGGTCCATGGTCCCAAAACATGTAGAAAAATCCTAAAAATACAATATAAAAATAACTATATACAAGATGCGGAGCAAAGTCCAGGAACTCCAAATGAAAAGAAAAAACAAATGAAACCTACTCCTAAAGAACTGTATACAAAGGCAGCGGGCTAGTCCATCTCCTCACCATGCTCTCTCATAGTCTCCACCAGGGCATCATCAAACACTGAGTCCACTTCCAGTAGGCGTGCCTCGGCTTCCCCCACGAGGGCTTGCAGGGACTCCTCCATGCTCCTCTCAAACTCCCTGCTAGTCTCCTCGAGGATCTCTGCCCACCTCTCTGCCCGACGCAGTGAATTCTCCGCCCTGGCCATGGTGAGGTGCGCCTCCTGTGCCCTCTGCCGCTCTGCCCCGATTTGCTGGCCCAAACACTCCAACACGGAAGACATCCTTGTCGTAAGGTCCACGTTTGCCTCCTGCCCTATGGCCCATACCTGCCCCTCTGATGATGAACGCCCTCAGTCCTGTTGCACCCTACCCTGAGCCTGCTGCTGCCAAAATGCCTGGTGCCTGCGCCACAAGGACAGCCTCTGGGATGATGACACCACCCGGGGACGTAGTGCACGTGCCCTGCTGCTAAGTGCCTGCACTTCCTCCATTGCCATAGCTCCTGTCGCTGCAGTGACAACCCCTGCTGATCCTCCTTCGACTCCCGACTGTGGCAGGGATGTGATCTCCACCAGACGGGCTGCCGGGGTCGGGACAGGAATACAGGAGGCCCTGGTGGTATCTGGGGCAGTAGACGGCAGGGAGGACGACTGACGCACAGAGGAGGAAATGGAGGAGGGGGGGTTGCAGCAGTTGCCAGCACACGTACCAGATTCGGGATCAGGAACTGAGCTAGCCAGTTAGTGAGGCAACAGACCTCATCTTGATGATGTGCAAGCCGCCGATTGGAAGCCTGCACATCATCACGAATGCTGGCTGTACGCCTCGCAATACCGGCTAGCAACGGTTCCACCCTGTCACGAATTGCTTCATCCGCAGGTAGTGGAAGATCCATTTGTATGGATACATCCGCCACATGCGGATGGGTATGGCCATTCCAGGGAGATGATCAGTCGCAGGCCCCTCCACGGTGACCTGCACTGCCTCCGGCCCCTGATCCTGGACTGCACCAGTCACACCTACCTCATCACCCCTGCCGGGCCCCATGTGCTGGGCTGATGTGGCCTCCTCCTCCTCCACCACCATCAACATGGATGACTCCCCACTGTCTTCCGCATCGGAAAGCCCCTGTGTGGGCTCACCTGTCCCTCCCACTGCCGAGGTGCCCACAACCAACTTCACCCTCTTGGGCCTCCCCTCAGCAGCTGCGGCCATTGTCGTGGACGCGGCACCAGTCTACTCGCTACCGGAAGATAGCGTACCTGGGAGGAGGACTGGGCCCTGCGTCTGTGCCCGGTGGAGGCATCCCTGCTGCGGTTCTCCACAGCGCCTTCTCCGCCCTCTTCTTCCATCATTGCTGTGGATAGGGAAACATAGAACACAAACATCAGGCTACTGAACATATGTGGGTATGTGTGTTTGCCACAATGCAAATGTACATCAGTGGCACTGTCAAAGGTCACAACCATTCATCACCCTCCAATACACACAGGGAAGTACCATTCACACACATTCACAAACATGTCTGTCATTCACAACAGACATTCACATCCATGGACAAGGCACTGACACAAGATCATAATTGTGTATTCAGATCACACACATCATGGGACATACACATCTCATTCACACACATCACCTGACAGTCATGAGGCAGGCCATGGAGCTATCATGTCACAGTGCACTCGAGGGCAAATTGGCAGCGGAGGCAATCACAAATCAAGAACTCAAGTAACATACGTGCAGAGTGTTGGGCAGTCATACACACTCACTACTCAGACACACACACATGTACACCATGCATGTCCATGATGGTGACATAAGCACCCATGTGTCACACCTCTCGCATGCCCCAGACCAGACACAGGTATGCAAACATGTGCGCATTGTTACATGCCGGTGTGTTTTACGCATTGCAACACAGACACCATCGATGTGGGACACGCTTGAATGGACTCACATACAGCACTGTCAGGGACATGCACACACAGACCTCTGTACAGGAGGCATGCCAGACATAAGGCCAAGGTGCACACTCCAGCGACACGTCAACATGCACATGCACTATGGTGGACAAGAACACATGAACACTTACCAGTCGACTCCAGACGGAGCACCAACTCCAAGACCTGGGGGTACAGCGCTGGGTAGAAGAGCTCCAGGACCCTCATCACATCGGTGGTCAACTGGCCCCGGCGCCTCGCTCGATTATCAACTGCCTTGAGGAGGCGTCAGGCCTTGTTATCGGCCCTGGACTTGAGGTCCTCCCAGAGCTTGTGGACATGATGGTAGTCGCGGGGTGCCACCCCCTCCACGTTGATGGCACCCACGATGTCCCCCCAGATCTTCTTCCGTCCTTCATTGCCGACTTGCGATGGGCCGTGGAAGAGGGCATCATGATGTTACAGGACTTGGTCCACCAGGATGACAACTTCCCTGGGTGAGAAGCCGGCAGCCCTCTGACTCTCTGCCGGGGGGTTGCCACTTGCCTCAGATGGTGTGGTGTCAGACATGGCAACACCCGAAGGTAGGTGGGCTGTGGAGCGGTGGTATGGCAGTCGGGAGTCTTCAGGATCAGCAGAGGTGGTCTCAACAACAGGATCACTGGCAAAGGCTGATGAGCAGGCACCAAACTGCAGGGCATGTGGGCAGCAGGCACATAGAGTGGGCTGGCAGCAGCAGATTGCTCGTAGAAGACAGCTCAGGAAGTTGGAGGCAGGTAAATGGCCTTGTAGGCAAGAGCATGGGTTTTCTGTGTTCTTTTGCGTGGCCGGTTGGAAACAGGGTGACTCTGCACACGCGGAAACAGTGCGTTAGCTTGTAATCAGAGGAAAGGCCCTAAGCGCGTAAGTTATGAGACACTCGCTGGACCTTGGGCGTTGCCGTTCAGTATCGGGTTAAAGGTCTGCATAGGACAACAGTGCACTGTATGTGCTTTTTGTGGGGACGGACGCATGAACTTCATATATTTGTGGGTTCCACCACGAATAGTATTCTAAGTTGTTTATGTTGCTTTGATATGTTGCCCTGGCTCCCCACCTGCATGAGCGTGTGGAATGTTGGGTTTCAAAGGGATTTGATCCGGCGGTTGGGAGTGAGAGACGGAGCTCAGGAGTGGGTGTGTGAGAGCCGCAGTGCGGGGCGCCGGGCTATCTTTATTGATGTAAATAAACACTGTTATTTTATTTACTGATTCCTGGATACTTCATTTGGCAACGTAGGATGAGCCCGGCGTCCAGTGAACCCGGAACAGAGAGCAGATGCTCCGAGTGAAAGCAAGTTCGGCGTTTGCTTGTGCTGCCCTGCATGAGGATCAATAAGGAGGTGGAGGTTTAGAGCGGAAATGGAGAGAGCAAGGATTGCGTTTAAGGTAACGCTGGGATCGCTTTCTTCCACACACGCGTAATGCTCGCTTTAGAGTAAAGGACCGCCTAAACACCTCCCGGTCACGTGACGCGAGCGTATTCAATTCCAGGAAGCCTGGGGAGGATGAAGAAGGAGCATCTTCATCCTCGTCCCAGTTAAAAAAAAAAAAAAAATGTTCTCTCCTCTATTAAGTGTGCAACCCTGGAAAGGTCAATTATATGACAGAATTTAATACAGTATTGGACAAGACAATTGTGACTGTTCATATATATAGAGATCCTCACATGGCCATTGAGATACTAAGATGCAAGGTATCAGTATCCAACCACCGGCAAGTCTTTTACTGACTCCATGTCAACCAGCAGTTGTATGGTCGGAGTGGAAAGAATTCTGGTTAAATTATATTCAAGCTGTAGAGCACAGGGGGTTACGTCTCGTAAGAAGAAGTTACTTTTGCTACATGCCCTTGGGTTAGAAGGTCAAAGAAAATTCAGAGAGCTACTGGATTTGCCAGGAGATGAAGCTGGTGATGCTGATGAGCATGACAGGGCCATAAGGCAATTGGACAAGTACTATGCTCCAGAAACGAATGTATCTATGAATATATACAAATTCTACACAAGAGTGCAAAAGGAACATGAAACTATAGAGGAATATGTATCTGCATTGAGGCTCTTATCACGAACTTGTCAATTTAGTAATGGTATCACCCTTGATAAGTTGATCAGGGATCAAATCATTATTCACTCAAGGGACAGTTTGGTCCAAGACAGATTGTGAATGGTTGGTAATCCATCCCTACCAGAGACTATAGCCATTGCGAAACGTGTAGAACACAGTCAGTTGTGTTCCAAGGAGATGAAAAGTGAGAAAGAGGAGGCTGTGCAAAGTATGCAGCAGCAAAGTACTAAAGTGGTGCAGGAAACAGAGGAACAAGGCCAGGTCAGTGCACTGCAGACTAAAGACAAAGGTGAAGCCATTGCAATCAAAAGTAGTAAAGCAAAATGTTTTGAATACAGAGGAAGTTCCTCTAGAGGATGAAATTGGGTAAAGAGTGAACCCAGATTTCAGAATGACCAGAGATCTCAGAATGGCCAGGCTAAAGAAGGAGACAGGTGTTATAATTGTGGCAGAGTTGGCCATTACGCATATGCAAAACAGTGCCCAGCAATAGGGCAGAAATGTGGAAATTGCAGTGTAAAGGGTCATTTTGCAGTCTCATGTAGAAGGAGAAAGAAAGTCTCTGCCATCATGGATGAAGAGGAAGAATCAGAAGAAGAAAGGGTGTTCCTGATACATGAGCCACCAGATGGAGAATTTAAATGCCCGAGTTGTGAGGTGATTGTTGATAATTGGAAACTTAAGTTGAAGGTGGATAGTTGTTCACCATGGACGATTATTACTAAAAGAACCTGGAAGAACTTAATGGCACGTGGTCTCAGGAGCAAGTTGCATGCATCAGACATAAAAAATCCTGGTGGGTTCAAAGAATCTAAGATCAAAATGATTGGATGGTTTTCATGCATCATTCAATTTAAGGACAGACGTGCCCAAGTGAAAGTTTATGTTGCAGAGAAAGGTGTGAATGTAGTAAGGTGGAGAGACCAAGCTGGATTGAGAATCAGATTGGATCCATGTGATGAAGAGCAAATTCTGGTTTTAAATAGTAGTCAAGTGCAGGGAAATGAAGCTATAACGAAAAGAAGTGAAGTTCAAATGAAGTTGGGTTTGTTGAAGAATTTTGCACACAGGATTCACCTCAAGTAGGGAGCAGTACCTGTTAAACACACAAAGTCCAGACCAATTCCATTTGCTATTGCTGACAAAGTTGAGCAAGAACTAACATTGTTAGAATCTGAAGGAGTTATAGAGAAAATTGAATTGACTGAGTGGGTGAGCCCCATAGTGGTTCCGTTAAAAAAAAATGGCAAACCTAGAATTTGTGTGGACCTGAGAGACGTTAACAAGAACATCATAACTGGTACGTTCCCTCTTCCCATTATATCTGAGATGTTAAATCGCATTGGGAATGCTGATTTGTTTTCTACATTGGATCTCTCAAGCACCTATCATCAAATTTCGCTTAGAGAAGATTGCAGAGACATTACAGCTTTTATGATGCATGTTCTTAAGGGGTTGAGTGGAACGCTTGTATATCAGGATGATATTATTGTATTTGGAAAGGGATCTGAGGAGCATGATGGGAGGTTGAAAGAAGTGTTGAAAAGATTGGAGGATGTTGGGTTGAAAATTGAACAGAGCAAGTGCAAGTTTGGAGTAAATGAGGTGGAGTATTTAGGGCATACAGTAAATGGCAAAGGATACAAGCCTAAAAGAGATGCCATGAAGGCAATTAAGGAGTCACCTAGTCCCAATAACAAAGATGAATTTAGATCATTTTTGGGGTTATGTGAGTATTATGACAGATTTGTTAGAAATTTTGCAAGTGTTACAGAACCTTTGAGAAAGTTGTTGAAAAAAGATGTGACTTTTACATGGAATGATGAATGTAATGAGGCAGTTCATTGCATAAAGGGAGAAATTTGTAACTCTTTGGAATTGGGAGGATTTGAGTTTGGGAGGTTAACCAGGATCACGGTGGATGCTAGTGGGAGTGGATTAGGGGCAGTTTTATCACAAGTAGATGAAGATGCCAATGAGAAGATAATCAGTCATGCATCAAGAGCTATTTCAGAAACAGAGAGCAGGTATTCAGTAATTGAGAAAGAGTTGTTAGCTTGTTCATGGGCGGTAAATTACTTTAGGAAGTATCTATGGGGTAGCAAGTTTGTAATTCAGACGGATCACAAGCCCCTGATTGAAGTCCTCACGGTGAAAGTAATGTGCAAGGCATCGCCGAGGTTAGCAAGATTAAGTCTTAAGCTGCAAGATTATACTTTTTTAGTGAAATATGTGCCAGGGAAAAGGAATGTTGTTGCTGATTTTTTGTCACGGTTACCGTTGAAGAATGATGAGACAGTGGTGGATGTCGATGAAGATATGGTGGCAGTTGTTTTTGAGGTTACGTCCAAGGATACTTGGATTGAGGAGTTCAGTAGAGATGGAGAGTTACAAGAAATCAAGAAATACACTGAATCGTGGTGGCCTGAAAAGAGAGCAGTTAGTGAAGGATGTTTGAGATTCTGGGAAGTAAAGGATGAGTTGTCTATGGAGGATGGATTCTTAGTCCCCAATTTATCTCCCCTTATTCTGAGGGGAGATAAATTGATTCCTCCAAGGAAGTTATGTGGTGAGCTTATTGAAAAGGCACACCAAGGCCATCCTGGCATCACTGGCACAAAAAGCAATGTGAGGTCGAAATACTGGTAGCCAGGGATGGATCTGATGATTGAGAGGTTTATTAGGAATTGCTGGCCGTGCCAGAACAGCGACAAGAGCTGCAGGAGTGTTAAGTCAGAGCCAATGAGTATTTGCAAGGGTGAAGCACCATGGGACATGGTGGAAATTGATATTGTTGGGCCATATGTGAGGTTGGTTGGCGAAAAGAAGTTTCTAATAGTTTTGGTTGATTATTACTCTGGGTGGCTTGAAGTCAAAGCAGTGAGTAAAATTGATACTGATGAAGTAATTAAATTCATTATGCAGATTTGCAGAAGGGAAGGATTTCCTAAAATAATTATTAGTGACAATGGAGTTCAATTCAGAAGTAGAGAAATGAGGGAATTTTCCAAGAGATCGGGAATTGAATGGAGATTTTCAGCGTTATATCATCCACAAACCAATGGGTTAGTGGAGAAGTGTAACCGTGTGATCGTGGAGACTGTGGAATTAGCTTTGAATAATAATATGCCTGTGGATGAGGCTCTCAAAGAGAGGATATGGAGTACTAGGATGTCTGTTAAGAGGGGAATGGGTGTCTCTCCTTTTGAATTAATGAGGGGAAGAGTCCCCAACACATTACTTAATCCGGAATGGCTCAATCACAGGGGAAGTTTAGATGGAAAAGGTTCTGACATATATCAAGACAAGTATAAGTTGTCTCCAGAAGAGTCTAGGTTGAGAATTTCACCAGGAGATTTTGTGAGAATAATGTTTGGGCGTAATGTGAGAAAGGGTGACTCTAAATACAGCAGTCCTGTTAAGGTGATTCAAGTGTTCAGGAGAGCGGTCAGAGTTAGTGGTGGATCGGTGTGGAATTTGGATAGGGTCAGTAAATGGATGTGGAAAGGTAAGCATGAAAGAGATAGACAATTCAGATATGAGAGAAGAGCGATTGATTTATTTGGAGATGATCATATTCAAGATGGGAATGAGAATGTGAATCGTGACATGGTGAGACAAGTTGGGAACGAGAATGTGAATGGTGACATGGTGAGACAAGTTGGGGAAGCGGACATGCGACAAAGTAATATTGGGAATGATGTTACAGAACTTAGGAGTTTGCGTAGTTCAAGAGGGAAGAGGCTACCGATTTGGTCCAGAGATTACATCATGGAGAGTTAAGGAATGTTTAATGTACATGGGGATTACCCTACTTGTTGTTTTGAGCTGTTACATAGTTTAATTCTGTATGCACAGAAATGTGTTATTCTGTATTTCAATTCTTCTTCTATTCTATATTAGAAGGGGGGGATGATGTAGTATTCTAAGTTGTTTATGTTGCTTTGATATGTTGCCCTGGCTCCCCGCCTGCACAATGGTGTGGAATGTTGGGATTCAAAGGGATTCGATCCGGCGGTTGGGAGTGAGAGACGGAGCTCAGGAGTGGGTGTGTGAGAGCGGGGCGCCGGGCTATCTTTATTGATGTAAATAAACACTGTTATCTTATTTACCGATTCCTGGATACTTCAAATAGTTCACTACTATGGCAGGGCGTACTTCTTGTTTTGGGAGGGGAGTTGCCTATGCATACACGCGCGTGTGATATTTTTCATTCTACGAGACAGACGGTGAGTCGTGCATGCATTTTTCCCACTGTGGTTGCCCCTTTGTGTCGCGTACCCCATTTTCGAGTTCATACTAGCCTACGTTTTCCTTGCGTATGCATTTTTTGTGTTGCTGGGTGACACAGCGTATTGCAGGATGTCTTTTACTCACACGTGGGCTACCGAGCGGTCGCTTACACGTTGATTTTTGTTTTTGGGGTTCCTGGGTGTTGCGCGACCCGTTATTTTTTCACCACGGGTCACATAGAGCCTTTCTGGAGCACAGTGGTACGTTTTCCATCACGTACCCTGCCCCCTCACTCCAATTGCCCAGGACAATTGTTGGCTGCACCTCCCATTGCGCTAGTCCATCAGTGCCATGACTGGGAGGGCAACAAGTGGGAAAGAAGGCAAAGGTGGGAGACTTGCCAGAGGTGGCCAAGGTGGGCGAAGTGGCCAGGGTGGCCAAGATGGCCAAGGTGGCCGACGTGGCCAGGGTGGCCAAGCTGGCCAAGGTGGCCGACGTGGCCAAGGTGGTCCACGTGGGCAAGGTGTCCAGGACCATGCAGGGAGAACTATGCCCCTCACCCAACCGGGGCAGGGAGATGCAGCAGCTGCTAACATACCCAGCACCCGTGGTCCCGAACAAGCAGTGCCATCTGCTGTCCAGAGCAGCCAGGGTGTGGAAGCTGCAGGGGCAGTTGCGGCTACCACTACCCAGGCTCAGGGTCAGCCAGCCCGGACTCTAGTGGTCCCGGCACAGGGACAGGGTGACTCAATGGCCGATTTCCATGTCCCAAAGGCCAAGACACGTTCGGCGCAAGTTCCAGGCACCGGCACCTGGGGATCTGGAGCAGCGGTGTCACCCAGCCAGGACTGGATTGGTCCCAGCCCAGTGTGACTCAGGGGCCAAGTCCCTTGTCACTAAGGCCAAGACACGTGTGACGCAGAAGCTGACCTTCTGTAGTTACATTGGTGGCTGATTCCATAGGCCAGTCCGCCTGTACTCCAGCCCCTACTGACCAGAGCGGTACAAGCCACTCAGGGTGTGCACAACCTCACAAGAAGCAGAAGCATCCTCTAGCGGTACAGGCTAAGACCCCAGACATGGCACAGGAGTCCCAAACGTCGAGAAAGAGGAGTTTCTGTGATGAGGAACTGGACATCCTCGTGGACTCCATGTTGGAACACGCCTGTGACATGCTGGTGCAGGCAGGGAGCAGACATACACCTGCTCATCGTATGACCCACTGGTAGTGCCTCGCGGACCATATTAGCCCCTTGGGCTATGAGAGGTGCACAGCTGGTGATGTTGTGAAGCGTTGGAATGACCTCTGACACCGAGTAAAAGACAAGCTGGCTGCAAAGTTCGCCTCTACTCTGGTGACTGGCAGTGGGTCACCACTAGAGGACGATGAACTCACTGGACATGAGGAGATCACTAGTGATTTCATTGCAGTGGAGCAGATCCAAGGCGTGGGAGACCTGCCAATGTATGAGGGAATGTCTGGTGAGTGGTGATACGTGTGTGTACAGGCCATGTGTATGTTGCTTGGGTGATGTGTTATGATTGTCTCATAGCTCTCAACCATTTGTGTTGCAAAGGCGGGTGAAATCACCCGATTTTATTTTTGGCGGGTGAGACGCCCATTGGAATGAATCGGCGTGCAGGAGGCTTGGCGGGTGAGGTAGCCCTTTACAAGGCGGGTGACACCCGCCAAAAGCGTGTGAGTTGAGAGCTATGTTGTCTGCCAGTTCAGGCTACATTGTCATGACTGCCATGTGTGACCCATGTGATGTTGGACTGATACGTGCTTGTTGTCATGCAGACTGCATACAAACCATGTTCTGCACACAAAGGCAATCCTCATCACCACACCTGCTCCCTCCTTCCATGACACTCTCTGTCCAGCCTCTCTTGGCCCTATTCTTGCTCCATCCTGTGGTCGCGGATAGCCTGTGATGATCTTCCACTCAACAGTCGCCTTCTATCATCACATGACTGACGTCTCTGCGAGGTCACCCTGCAAGTTACTCCTCCTCAGCGGCATTCTTCCTTTCATCTCCATCCCCCAGCAGCTCACTGTCTCCAGTGGACTGGTAATTCCTATGGTGGACTACTGCAACAGGCTTTACCAGGATTTCTGTGATTCTACACTCTTCCCTTTGCAACTCTGCCAGTCATGGACTGTGTGAAAAGTCCTTTAGGCTTGGTGCAAGGTATCTCTCTAGGACTGTGATGATGGCACAGGCACAGGCTCACAGTGGCTATGAGTGTTCATTCCTGAACCCTGTGCATTCTTAGCAAGTCCCTATGGGTCCTGGGCCAGCAATTCCTTCAACTCCACCTCCAGTATTTATTTCATTCTCATGGTCTTTGATCATCCCTTTCTTACTGCCTCAGGGTCAGTTGCTCCTCATGGAAATTAGTTTGTGGTTCACTTCTGGGTTGAGCTGGGGCCTCCCTCTGGTACAGCCTCCCTGCCTCTATGTAACTGGAGGTGCAGCTTCTCCGGGTCTGCAGGCACTTCTGATGCTTCCTCACGTGTTGTGCTTTAAGTCCTCCTCTCCCTTGCTGTAGTCCCAGATGACTGAGAGAATGCACTTGCCCTTGCCCACACTGTCTGCTACAACACAGTCCTCTGAGCAACCATTTTAACCCATGCACTGCCTCCCAGCCACCCCCCGCCCTTAGGGGTGGGGTTTACTGTATCCCTACAACCCACTACCAACACTTTACACATGATGATAGCACTTACCCTTACACTGCCATCAGGCCACGACATTGACATTACTGGATCTGTGTTTTTATTCATAGTTGAGGCCGTACCCATGTACTGCACTGCACGCACACACTTCTAAACCCTGTTATCCCCTTCAACATGCCTATTCACTTGCGTGATGTCAATGTGACCTAGCATTATTTGATTCGTATGCCTGCCCTCACTGTATTACAACACCCTAGCCTAGCGTTGTTGTACCCTGTGACACATGTGTGTGTTTTCTAATAGTGAATTCCATGAAATGTCATCTGACATACATTGTACATGGCTCATGGTCAGTAGTATTCATCTTCCATCTGAAGCTGGTTGACAATTCTGGCATGGCTATGCTACGTGCTATCTGTGTGTTAGCATCAGTCATATTTGTGGAAGGACTATGCCAGTCACATGCTTGTGTGTGATGCAGGTGCTATGCAGTATATGTGTTATTTTGCCCTTTGACACGTATCCATGTCTGCTTTCAGGCTCCCCTTCCCTTTCATTGACACTGCGTGCGTGGCCTGACTTTGTGTCATGTGTGACATGGCAGGTTCATGTGTTGGCTGACATCATTGTAATACCTATGAGTGTGGCCTATGCTATTAACATTTGTATTCATGTTTTTTTTTTATGTGTGCAGGTGATGAGGCACTGGATGCAGTGGAGGAGGACGTGGTGTGGTAGCCCAAGAGTATCCATTGGTGCTACAGACCATCCTGGCCAGGGGTGTCTCTGAGTACACCTCTGAGGAAGCCTAAGCCTTTGGTGCTGAAACGGACATGAAACCCTAATTTCTGTCGCAGGTGAGTGATTCTACTGTGGATGCTGTTCAGAGGTCATTTGGAGCACACCACGACTGAATTGCGGCCAGACAGTCAGGTATTAGTGAGGAAGAGGAAGAGGCTGAGGGTAGCCTGAAGGAGAGCTGTGTGTTATCCGTGTAACACTGAACGTTGGAGGTGAAGGTGGCTATAATACGGGGCAGGAGGGCCATGTAGCCATTGAAAATCCAGGGGGGTAGGTCAGATCCCTGGGGGAAAATGCAAGTAGAGGGAGTGATAGGGGAGAGGAAAGGCCCCATTTCCACCTGGGATGGGCTGTCGGAGTGAAAGGAGGTTAGCCATGCCAGGGCCTGATCAATGATGACTAGGGTATCACAGAGACGTGCGATGAGTGTGTTGTGGTTCACTGTATCGAAGGCAGAGGAGAGGTCAAGTAGAATGAGGACAGAGGGAGAGTTAGAACCAAGATTTGAGAGCATATCTTCACGGGTGTTCAGAAGAGCAGTTTCCATGCCTCTGGATGGTCTAAAACCAGACTGGTGGTCGTGGAAGGAGCCAACAGATTCAGTGCAGAGGGTAAGCTGGGAAATAGCAAACTTCTCCAGGAGTTTGCCCATGAAAGGAGTGATAGACAACGGGCGATAGTTTTCCAGGAGAGGGTGCACAAGGGAGTGCTTAAGAGCAGTGGTGGGGAAAACTCCAGTGGCGAAGGAGAGGTTGCAGAGGTCAGCGAAGGCTGGAGCGTGAGAGTCAATGTTGTCCTTGATGATTTTGGAGGGACAGAGGTCCACCTGTTTGGAGGAGGCTTTCATAGACCAGACTAGTAACCTCCTCAGGTGTGACAGGGGAGACATGAGGGTGAAGAAGGGGAGGGGTGGAGGTGGCCAAGGGTGGTACAAGAGATGTTGCTACCTGAGGTGGTGAGGAAGAGAGGGAGGATAGGATATCGACTGTTTTTGAGGTGAGTGTGCAGCCAGGGCCAAGCAAATTGCCTGGGTGGGTGCAATGGTGGAGGAGGCTGCGGTAGGGATGACTAATTCCTTGCAGACTTTGAAAAGTGTGTCTGTGTTATTGGATACCGCAGAGATGCGGGCTTGTATAAAGACTCTTTTCTGGGAGCAGATGCAGAGTCTATACTGCCTTTGGAGGAGGCGGCAGGCCACTTTGTCAGAGGGTGCGCCAGAGGAATCCCATTTCCATTTGGCTGCCCTGCTCTTGTGTTTAACGGAAGCTGATTTGGAGTCATACCAAAAGTTGCACTTTTTGGTAGGCTTCAGTCGTACCCTCATGACAGAGGCAAGACTATAAAGAGTATTGGAAACAGAGAGGTTAAAGTTTGAGAGGGCTGTGTCAGGGTGAGAGTCAGTCGCAGAAGTGGAAGGAGCATAATAGGTGGAGGCAAAGGCAGCTACTGAGACTCTTTTCATGGGTCGGGTGACCTTGTAGACGGGAGGCAGTGCCGGGCTTACCTATGCAAGGGGAGAAGAGAGCTTCAAGTGAGAAGAGAGGAGAAAATGATCAGTGCAGGAGAGAGAAGTAGTGAGAGGGATAGATAGCGGAATGTCAGTTGAGAAGAGAGCATCCAAGTTGTGGCCAGCGCTGTGCGTTGGGCCAGGCGGTAAGATGGAAAGAACGGGAGAGTCGCAAAGGTTGCATAAAGGTCTTAAGGAATCAGGTGAGTCGAGATGGATGTTGGGATCACCCAGTAGGAGGAGATGAGAAGAGTAGGAAAGGAGAGAGGAGGCCAGGTCAGTCCATTACGAAAAGAAGAGGGAGGGCTGACCAGGTGGCCAATAGAAGGTGGACAGCAGTAGTGAAGAGCTTGGAGAGAGGGACAGCCTGCAGATCAGGCACTCAAAGGATGAGTAGGCCTGAGTGGGAATGACAGACACAGGGATACACTCAGGGAAGATCAATGCTACTCCCCCACCTGGTCTGTTTGGTCTAGGAAGAGAGAGTATTGTGTAGCCTTCTGGGAGAAGTGTGTCAAAACTTGTGAAAGGGCAATCCTTGAACCAGGTTTCAGTGATGGCAAGAACATCACAATCCAGGAGTTCAAGGAGGTTGCAGATGTCAGAGGAGTGTTTGACAGCTGAGCAAGTGCTTACCATGGCAATGTGGAGCAGATTGCAATCAGTGAAAGACTTACGGGGGGAGCAGGGGACAGTGGGCCCACCTAAGTGACGATAGTGCCTGAGGGACAGAGGCAGAAGGGGGCAGAGGAGCCAAGGCCGGTAAGGGAGCCGGGACCATAATGGGTGAGGAGGGAGCCCCAGATACAGTGTTAGTGGGTGACTGGTTCACCCAAGAGGAGAAGGCAGACGGGTTGTCAGTGTGTGGGGTGGTGGCAAGAAAGCCATGGCGAGGGTAGAAGGGTAGTTAGGAGGTGGCAAGGGAGCCATGGTGGGCACAGCTGGCATGGGAGCCAGGGCAGCTGGAGGAGCTGGTGCAGAAGGCGGAGGGAGGTTGATAAGGTGGGGGAGGAGCCTATCAAAGAGTAGAAGGTTGGGTTGAGGACCCTGGTCCGTGATAGTACCATTGCATTAGACATTGATGATGATGGAGAGTCCATAGGACGGGTGAGGGAAAGACATAATGTATGTCTGTGAGAGTCTCTCTGGCAGAGGCAATGCCGTAGGTGCCTGCAATTGGAAGGCCTGAGTTAGAGCTCAGTATGTCCTTCTTCAGGTTCTTCCTGACAGACTTAGTAAGGGGTGAAGGATAAGAGATAGAGAAGCAGTTTGAGAAGATAGGAGAGATAGATAGCGCCATAGCAAACTGCAGAGAGTGAGGTACACTTAACCAGGCTGAGGCCACAGAGGCGCAGCGAGAGCAGAAGGTAGAGGGGGGGAGACAGGGAACAAGACTGGGAGAAAAACAATGGGAGCTGGGGGAGGTAATATGCACAGAAAAACAGTGAACACGCAGAGGAAGGGGGGTAGCGGGTGTAGGGCTGAGGGGAATAATACCACAGAGGGACAATGGGACTGAGGAAGGGTGAGGGAACCGGTAGCAGACTAGACAGAGTACAGAGGGGTGGACTTGTTAACACATTCTCATAAAAAGCAGGTTATGCAAACAGCTAAAAACAAATGTAAACAGGAACAGGACAATCAAGATGGGCACACAGTTGAAAACGAATTTAAAAAGCAGCAGGACAATCAAGATGTGCACACAGCTAAAAACGGATTTAAACAGCAGCAGGACAATCAAGATGTGCACACAGCTGAACATTAATTTAAACACCAGCAGGACAATCATGATGTGCACACAGCTGAACATTAATTTAAACACCAGCAGGACAATCACGGTGTGCACACAGCTGGAAACTAATTTAAATAGCAGCAGGACGAGTCATTGATCTGACCATGCTAACCAGAGCTTTCGCCTCAACTTCTACTGCCTCCGATTTCGACGCCCGAAGATCTGGATAACCCAGCAGGTAGTCCATGGGGTTGCCAGCCACTGCATCGAAATGGACAGTGACCATGTAATCTGACAGTTGCAATCAAGTGCTCTAATGGGAGTGGTGTTCGAAGAAATGACCCTTGGAAAATTGGCAGTAGGGGTTTTGGGTCCATCACGATCATGATAGGATGATGAAAAATGTAAAGGTGGACATGACAACACCATAACAGACCAAGGAACCACTCACACTCTATTTGTAAATGTCGCATTTCTGTTCGTATCAATGCTTTGGGAGCCCCCAATCTCTGCACCCCCTATTCCAGGGTAAAGGGCCTTCCTTCTTTCCTTTTGTAGCTCCTGAAATGCCTGGCCTGTTTAATATACCAGGGGACCCCAGGCTCCATCTAGCCGATGTGTCTCTGGAAATATTGTTTTTAACTAAACCCTGTCATGCTTTTCTTCTATTCTTTGACCCACTGCTGAGATCCCACACAGTAACATGTAAAATGTGACTCGTAAGCAATGGCCTTACAAAATGAACGACTTATCAAAATGCAACACATCACACACACATCTCTGACTCCAAGAAATCAACAGCCTACAGAAGGACAAACATATGATACATAGATTTTAAGACAAAGCTATATTTCACATGGGCCTGCAGTATAAGAATATTGTTACTCTCTTGCCAACATGGACTTGGGGAAAAGCCATATAATTGCTGCCATTTCTTCCATAAAGCTGTGGCCCTGAGGGTAGTTGTCCATTTCATGCATGCCTTTGAAGGACAATAGAGATCGGGCAGAGTGTGAGACATATGAGCCACAGTGACATTCAGAGGGACCAGTCTGTTGTGAAGTGTCTGGATTTTTCTCGGGCTGAGGCTTAAGGAAAGTAGACATGAAGGCGAAGTAGTCCCTCCGTGAAGCCTATCCCTTGACCTTGACCGGGGGTCTGCAGCACCGACCTGGTAGTGATGAGCCTGCACATGAAATCAATAAGAGAATTGCAAGGCCCTCTCCTTTCCTGATGTAACACTAACAAATGAAAGGTCTGGCTTAGAAACCCTAAACTGTGCTTCATATGAGACTGCAAGATGTGGTTTCTAATCAAATTTAGAAGCAAAGCAAGAATATGTCTTGTCAGATACTACAGTCATGTTTGTGTGCCAGAATATGCATGTCAGACCATCACATGGGCTGTGTAGCCTCTTGCACACAACCTGTGCTGAAATTACACACATGATCATCTTATCTATCCCATTTATTCCTCTTTAGCCAACGTTGCCACTGAGATCAGCTGGAAATTCAGCAGTCAAGGTGTACAGGACACATCTTAGCCCCAGTCAGACCAGCATGTGCTGTTGAGTGCTGTGTTCAGCAGTGTGTTACTTACTTCAACCCAGTGTTGCGACAAACAAAGGGACTGTCCGAGGCACAGCTGAAGATCTTTGCAAATATAGAAAGAAAATCCTGCTCAAATACGAGAGTGCAGGTGTCTGTCTCCTTTTGCTAGAGACTCGCACGATTTTAGGGAGACTCAGCAGCTCTGTTGACAGAGAAATGTAGGGGGCACTCCATGACACGATATGGAATACATTCCCAGAAAAAAGGGACTAACCAGAATTGAGGTCTGATGGTAAACTCCATTGAGGAAGTTAGTACTCTGGTAGAGTCCAGATTGTCCATACTTTCTTTCAGGAAAGTCATGATTCTATTAAAGACACAGAGGCTCATATTATGCATAGTATTCTTTATTAAAACTCAAGCAGCAATCTTAAAAAAGAAAAAAAAGATTAACCAAAAATCAAAGAAAAAAACCTTTTCGGTGTCAATGTAGTCTTTGCAGTTTGAAACTCTATTGCCCTCAGGCATGACACTTGTCCTAGTCCATGAATCACAACATTATGGTCCTATCACCTCACAATTCCTCATCCCCAATTCCTCGTTCTTTCACTGTCTCGCTGTAGCTTCCTAATGAATGACTCCATCTCGAACAGGGTATAGCGAGGAACAAAACCTGTAATGAACCGCCTCCAAATCTGGCAGGGATCTGCCCTGTGTTGTCTGCCTGTTTAGTATCCGCACCTGCTGTCAGGTTCCCTTGGAGGTTCAGCAGATTCCTTCTTAGATAAGTGACTGTAAAATTACTGACGAATGCAACTTGTTATGACACATGATTGATGGAAAATTGATCAGTTAGTTAAAAGAACTTTTAAACAGAAGAGGTGATTGAGCAAACATAAGACTGTCAAGTAAAGTTTGGTCTTTAATGGAAAGTCAATACTCTGATGTTTCAAAGGGTCGTGCATTTTCTACAGGGGCAGAGACAGTGCTCCAGCTTTGAGTCTGTGATAAACCGCAGGAACTCCATTCTCTGCTGTGGCCTGGTCTTGGATTTCTCCCAATTGATGAGAAACCCCAACTTCTCTAGGAGACCCGTCATTAGGACCATTTGCTCTAGCAGCCTCATCGGATCCTGCGCCATGAGACAAATATCCTCGATGTATAAAATCAGTCTCACTCCTGAGTAGCTTTGTGAAGCACCACAGTGCTGAGGTTAGTCTGAAAAGGGAGGCACATACACTCCCACCTTTGCCATCACCAGAGGAACTCTAAAAATTGCTGGTGCATCTCAGGAATGGGTACTGCTAGATAGGCATCCCTCAAATCTATGCAGGTTAGCCAGTGCCCTTTCTGCAAAATGTCCCTGAAGAGATGGATTTCCTCCATCTTGCAGTGTCGGTACACGAGAAAGTCGTTAAATTGTCTGAGATTATCACCGCCTGACCTTTTGCTTCTGTTTCACCAGTAAGACATTGCTGAGGAAGCATTGTGCCACCTGCTACGCTGACCTTATCACCCTTTTCTTTAGAAACTCTCCTACTTCCTTGTCCATGAGGCTTTGTTCCTCCTCTGTGTTAGGGAGAATTCTCAAAATGTGCTAATTTCCCTTACCTTTTGAGACCCCCAGCAACTTTGCTGGATTTCTAGGATTTGATTTTTCTACCTGGGAAGAGTGTGAGCCTTTATTCCCACTCTTCCATGTATTTTGGTGTGTGTTTTACTTTTGTGTTCTTTGGTTATGGTATTCTAAAACAACTCCATAGGCATCATCTTTTTCTTTGTGTCACACAGCACCTTCAGTGCAGTGGCACAGGGGTGTCTTTCAGACCCCCCAAGGTTTAAACACTTTCTCTGGGACTGACTACTGTCTCCCAGAGCATGTAAAGTTAAATTGACTTTTATAGTCTCTTTATATTTACTGACCCAGCACACACTATCTTCCTATAGAGTGCTGGGGGGGTTGTCTAGCATCCCCTGAGCCAAACCACTCATGTAACAGTCAAATGTTACCCTTTCCTACTTTAAATGGCTGGTGGCAGTGGTTTAGATCAAATTACCATGATTTTACCCGACCGCGAACAACGGTAGCAAAAAATCAGGTCAGCCATGTTTTTCAAGATGGCGTCGAAGACCTATCTGTAAAAACAGACTCTGGTTGACTTTTTTCACCATTTCTTTTAGGAAAGATCCTTCTTGTGTTTAACTCTGTGCGCCAAACCAGGTTTGGTCCCTTTGTTTATTGGCCTTCGGCGGGTTTCAGTGCTGAAGCCCTCCTCTGGCGCCTTAGTGGGGTGGACAGGATGTGAGAGAGGTGCCCGAAACTCCCTGTGCTTAGTCTCCTAGGAGACCTGAATGCACTCTGGCGTGATTGGCTGGCTGGCTGTCCAGCAAGGACAGCCACCCTGCTGTGTGAGTGACAGCCAGGCTGGAATGAATAGGGGAAAACTGTTTAAAAGCAGGTCTCTGGGACTTGGAAAGCAGAGTCGACCACTGGAACGAAAGAACCGAAGACGAGCTGAAGGAAGAGGACTGCTGCAGCTCCTGGACGACCGGTGAAGCCCTGCTGCAGGTCCAAATTGCCTTAAACTCCATCGACAGAGAAGCCCTTCAAGGTCTAACTTCTTCCCTTGAGTTTGGTGGGACCAACCAACTCACAAGCCGCCTGGAAACCGTCCCCTCCTGGTCAAATTTTCTACAGAGTGCTGTGGAAAACTCACACCTTAAACCAACGTTTATCCAAGTTTTTGGCCTCTTCCCTGGGCAGTGCAGGAACCTCCCGACGTCATCCTTCTTGTCCCCACGACTGAAGCACAGGAACAGCGAGGTCTGCTCGAACTGCCAGGAACAACTGCCTCAGCTACAGCTCTTCTTCACTTTAAAGGTACTGTGCAAACGCGGTCCGGAAATCTTTTCGACCACAGAGAACGTTTGTGAAACTTTTCCCTCTTTGAAGACTGGTCCTTCCCAAAACATTTGTCTAACTTTTCACCTAGCCAAATTCTTCTAAAAACCGTGGCAAAGACTTAACCGTTATCTACAAGAACTGTGCTATCCTATACAAAGACTCAGAACCATTGACTTTGGCCCAGGCCTAACGAATTGAAATGCTGGTTGTAGTTAACTGAAACCCTTTACCCTACCTATGAATGTATTTGGGCTGCATTTCTTATAGCCTTGTCTTTGTACCCCTTTTTGAAGCAACTGAAGTGCCATTTTTCTCCCACTTCAGGGGACCTGAACTTGTTCAGTAACTTATTGGTTGTGTATTGTGGTGTATTAGTGTATGATATTAAGCTGCTTTTGCTAGTGTAATGTTTTCTAATTGACTGTGTAAATAAATGTATATTCTTTTACCAAGAAACTTTGAGTAAGTGTTTGTTTGAACCACTGTATTTGTTGGTCCCTTTGTGTAACTTGTTCTACTGCTCACTTAAACTCTTGAGATAAGTCTGGCTGCTCAGCCAATGCTACCACATAACTGTGTAGAAAAGGCTTGTACCAAAGGTGAAATTGTACTGACACTTGTAGTCTTAATTGCATGTAGTGTTCCCAAAGGGTACTGCATGTGATTCTGCCTAACACTCTGAAATTGCAAAAGGTTGCTGCAGTTTCATTTGTCTATGCTCTTTAAAAATTACAGACAACACCCTGCACAGTCTCTGTGACCTAAGATTCCACAGTAAGCTCCTCCCAAGCGCTTAGGTGCATCGCTAGCCTACCACTTATCGTGGGAATGCTTTGCTTGTTGCTGTGCTGTGTGCATACGACTGTACTCTCACCTGCTGCTGCAGTGCCAGCCCTGACGCCTGCCTCTTCCACGGGAGGGGAAGGAAGGATTCAGCCTTCTGTCTTCCTGCTGTCGCCAGTTGTTTCCTCTATAGGGCCTCTGGCCTCCTCAGTGGCTGGCGCAGACGCCTCTGCTTCTGCCACCCTGGCGATACACAGGGCACAAACACTCTTTTTAACGATGTCTGACCTTTGTCCAGAGCAGTAAAGGTGCTAACAAATCTGGACATGTCTTTGACAAAAGCTTCTCCAAACAAAAGCCCTTTAGCTGCTGCAGCGGCCTCAGAGGATGCCAACTTCCTGAGTTTCGGGTCGATCTTTACTAAAATGGATCGTCTGCACTCCGATGCTATCGTACAGTTGGTATTACTTATTTAACAAACTGCTCTTTGTGCCCAATTAGCCAGAATATGCACATCCATAGGCAGGACCTCTTTGGTCTCTTCCACCATTTTAATGATCTTGGCCAACGGACCTATGAAATCGGGGAGCGTGTCCTGGCATGCTATCCATGAGCGGTCAATGCCCTTTTCAGGTCCTTGGTGTGCTTCACCATGAATGAGTCCACCTCCAGAGTGTCTGCTACTTTATCCACCAGAGAAAGTCTGGGATATTGTGCCTTCAATTAGACTCGCACCTCCTTATTTTGAGGCGTGCGCAGTCTCTTGCTCAAGTACCTTTTGGCCTTAAGTGGGGGCTTCCCCTCCAAGGATCTCGGGTGGAGCAGCAGCTCTGGATGAAAGGGGTCAACCAGGGAACTGTCTCTGCATTTCTAAACGCTCTTATTGTGCCTTTTGAACGGTTCTCCTTCCTGAAGAGTGGCTAAGCTCACAGAAAGGTGAGAACTCTCAGTGCTGTTGGAATCCCATTCAGTGCTCTCTTGGTCTTCCTGTGGGCTAAGGGGTATGCATAACTCTCAACCTTTTATTTTTGCAAAGTTGGGTGAAATCACCCGATTTTGTTTTTGGCGGGTGAGACGCCCATTGCAATGAATGGGCGTGCAGGAGGCTTGGCGGGTGAGTCAGCCCTTTACAATGCGGGTGACACCCGCCAAAAGCGTGTGAGTTGAGAGCTATGGGTATGTCACCTTGTCCTTTTCATCACGCCTTTCCCTTAGCATGCCACTATTTTGTGTGTCCTTTGCATGATTCAGACAGTGGTTTGCCACTGGCCTTATGTTCCTCCTGCCATTGTCTCTTGCAGGCTCTGGGCCTCACAGTTGTCAGCCCTTGCGAAAAGGTGACCTAGCCCAGGAGAAAGTCCAGCTTATGGAATAACGGCCCTAGACCTGCCCATGATGCTTTCTCCATCAGCTGTCCCAGAGAGGGGTCCTGCACAATGTTTGAAGGCCCTTCTCTGCTTTACTTGCTGTCAGAGGATTCTACTTCTACCCAGAACATATTGTGTAATGCACAGAAGACAGACAGCTAGCAGCCGCAAGGTGACGCATAGAATTTCATTATTAAATTTGATTTATAACATCTCACAATGGTTGTGAGGCTATTTCTTCACTTGTTTAATGTCTTTGAAGTCATTTAAAGTGCACATTTTACATCAGCTAGTCCCGAGATTGGTGGCATGCTGTGGCATGCTGGAGTTCCAAGTGCTTTTAACCATTCAATTGCTGTAAATTATGAAATATAAGGCAAGAGCCTAAGAGGTGAGATGCCTGAAGTAATTTTGAAGCAATGAAAAAACGGATTTGAAGCAGATATAAAGAAATATCTAGGTGGCATTCCACTTTAGAATTGACACTGAATAAGAACGTGCAGGCCCTGCTTTTTGATTAGGTCATAAGAACTCACACCAACCAACCCTTTCTCATCCAAAGCATTGGTGCAATGGTAGAACCTCTGACAACAGTCCTGAGGTCTTGAGTTCAAGGAAGTTATCAGATTTTAATCATTTTTTTTATTTGATTTAAAATATCTCACAATGGTTGTGAGGCTTTATATTCACTTGTTTAATGTCTTTGAAGTCATTTAAACAGTAAATTTGCCATCAGCTAGTCCTGAGAGCGGTGACATGCTGTGGCATGCTGGAGTTCCAAGTGCTTTAAACCATTCGATTGCTGTAAATTATGAAATATAATACAAGAGCCTAAGAGGTGAGATGCCTGAAGTAATTTTGAAGCAATGAAAAAACGTATTTGAAGCAGATATAAAGAAATATGTAGGTGGCTTGCCACGTTCAAATTGACACTGAAAAGAGACTTTGCAGGCCCTGCCTTTTGATTAGGTCATAAAAACTAGCACCAGACATTTCTCATCTAAAGCATTGGTGCAATGGTAGAACCTCTGACTATAGTGTATGACATATTGGGCCTCATTACGACCCAGGCGGTAAGTATTGAACATAACCGGCATGGCGTAATGAACATTTACGCCGTGGTCCGATGGCGAAAAGATCGGCACATTCCGACCCATCGCGCACGAGCATTACGCCATGCCGGTAATGTAAATTACGCCATGGCGTAAATGACCCTAAAACGGCCCCTACCGGCATAGTACGCCGCGCAAGGTGCACTACCGCCACCCATCATAGCGGCGACCGTAGTGAGCGGTCCCCGTAATTAGCGGTCACCACAGTTAGCGGTTACCGTAAATAAGCGGAACCGGAAGTAGCGTCATCGCGGCGGAACGGGAAAGAGCACGGCGGCCATTTTTAAAAACACAATCCTTCGCCACCCTCTCCAACTATTCCACATCCCACCCTGAGACCTGTCCAAACCCATAACGCACCCAATTACCAATCTGAAAATGCCCCAAGTTGTTAAAAAAGCATGCGATCGGCAGCGCCAGGACCTCTTCTCCCAGGAGGAACTAACCATGCTTGCTGAGACCCTCCAGGACAATGCTGCGGTGGTCTTCTCTACGCAAATGTCCAGGCCGGCAATAGCCAAAAAGAAGGCCATATGGTCCCTGGTGGCACAGCGTGTCAGTGCGGTGGGGAGCGTACCCCGCAACGCACAGCAGTGCAGAAAGCGGTGGGACGACCTGAGGCTCCGCGTCAGGAGCATCCTCTCGGCGAATAGGAACCTGGGCACGGCAACCGGGGGTGGATCTGATTCCCCCATCAAATAGCAAGCTTGGGAGGTAATCTGTGCATCCACCATTGGAATGGAGAGCATAACAGGAGTCAGAGGGATGGAGAGAGGAGTCTCGACATCAGGAGATGCAGGTAGGTGGCTCCAATCAAGCCTTGCAAAAATTACCAAAGTCCAATCATGTGAAGTACTATGTTGCCCCATAGTGCAAATGCAACACATCAGCAGGAGACTGCCCACAGACACATCTGAAATCCACCCTGTACACATGCAGCATGCACACCCTAACTGCCGGCCCCCACATACCACCATTCTACTTCCACACAAAAGGCAGACAACCTGTATGCCCCTGCCTCAAATGTGCTGCATGTACCTACTGATAAGATGTCATTCGTCACAATGCACGCACAATGTCCGCAGACCCATCAATAACACTCTCCCTCCTTTGCTCCACCACAGGCTCTGATTCAGACCTCCAGGATGAGGACACCACTGCCTCCACAGCCACCAGGAGGGCCAGGACAACTGTGCCTAGGCCGCAAGCCTCCACCTCTGCTGTCCCGAGGAAAACACCCCAGCAGCCACAAACCCTGCCAGGGGAAGAGGACAGGGCACTGACAGCCACCACAACTGTCACCACAGACTCAGCAGCAGCAGCGCACATGACACACATCGTGCCCACCGAAGGGACAGGCTCTGCTGCAAGCAGCACCCTTGGCGAAATTGCTGCCATAGCAGCATCCTCCAACAGTGAGGCACGGAGCATCGAGGAGATTGATGATGGAAGCCCCACTGCCCAACCACATTCCCCCTACACATCCCTAAGCCCCCTGCAGGCGGATGCCACACAGGGGCAGTTGGAGGCCGAGGATTGGCCAGCCACCACATCCCCGCTGCCGGAGGTGAGCAGCCCAATGGGCATGCCAATGCCATTGGCCATGCGCCAGAGGAACCAGCAGACCCTGGATGAGATTGTCACCCGGCAGCAGCAGCTATCCACCCTCCTCAATGAACACGTTGCAGAGTGTGGGGAGGCAAGGGATGCCATGGAGAAATGTGCAGACAGAGTCACGGCTGCCATTGAGTCCTCCACGAAGGACATCTGCACAGAACTCGCCGCTGTGCGGCACGTCCTCTCAGAACTGGTGCAGACCATTCGGGACAGCCGTCCAAATGTGCAGCCAGGACCGTCCTCGTCAACCACCTCGGCACAGAGCTGCCCCATCAGCAGATCAGGGAGGAACCTGCGCAGCACGGGCAGGGGTGTCCCGGGGGCCAGGGGAGGGGACTGTCATTAGTGCCCGGACAGTGGAGAAGAACTACATCACACACTGCTGCACAGACTGAACCACACCTTTGTAGGGATTCCAGGGGGGAGGGGGGAGTGGGTGTGTTGGGGTGTTCAGGGGGGAGGGGGAGTGGGTGTGTTGGCGTGTTCAGGCGGGAGGGGGGAGTGGGAGTGGGTGTGTTGGGGTGTTCAGGGGGGAGGGGGGAGGGAGGAGTTGGTGTGTCATATCTTTTCACTATTATAATACACTTTATCGTTTAGCACAAATCCAATGTGTGGACATTGCTCATTGCGTATGTGTGCTTTATTGTTGTACAGTCCACAGTGTGTATGTCCCAGACACACACAGTGCCCCAAGTGCCGTCTCCATGTTACACACACCCGCCGTGTGTGCTAGAAGCATTGGTCAATGAGATTCTGACGCATTTCACACCCTCCTGTGCATCGCTGCCTCCTTGAGGTGCTGCCACATCCCCACCCTCCTCATCCTCATCGTCAGGTGGTTGCAGTTCTGCGTCAGATGGCAGGGGCACATTTCGTCTGACGCACATATTGTGTAGCATGTCACATGCCATGACGATCTTCACAACCTTCTCATGGCGGTACTGGAGTGCCCCGCCAGCCCTGCTGATGCAGCGGAAACGTGCCTTCAGTAGGCCGAAAGCCTGCTCAATCACCACACGGGTACGTGCATGGGCACGGTTGAAGTCCTCCTCATGCTGGTTCTGTGTGTTCCGGGCTGGTGTAAGAAGCCACCTCTTCAGGGGATAGCCTGCATCACCTGTATGTGGGCAACAATGTATGTGTCAGGGATGAGATTGATTTCTGAACATGACGTGCCACCATGCCTTGCATTCAATTGTAACTTTGCACCACTTTTAGTTGCGCTAATGGATTCACACTATGCAACCGGTATATGTTCATGGCTCTCATGTACTGTTTTGCATGCCAAAACACAATGTATGCAGGGGGGACAAGTGCCTTGTGAGTGCCCATCCACTGTGTACGTTCAGGCCGTTTCTTTAGGTGACCTGGCACGTGTCCTGTGAGGTTAACACTCACATGATCGCAACATTGCTGTCTGCCTCATTATGACCCCAGTGAACAATACTGATGTCAATAGGGACAGTTTGTGGGCCTTTCTGTCTGTGTTGTGGTGCATTGATGTTCCAGTCCATCATGTGCCTCCTTTGGGCACAGTTATGGGGGACAGGCCTTTCAGTAGATGGTGTTTGGTGACGTGCATGTAGGTGCATTTCGTTGGAGTCAATGTGGTCACATTTTGTACAATGCACTTGCAGATGGTTGTGTCATGGTTGAGACACACCTTCATTCACATGTTAGGGCTGCTTAGGTCAGGCATCACGTATACAGGTGTCAGATGACGTACGTGCTGCCTTAGGGTATGATCTGGCTACTGCTAGTCGCAGCCAGGTGAAGTATGCATCACCCCCCCCCCTTTCTGCCAGGTGAAGTATGCATCATCCCCCGCCCTTTCTGCCAGGTGAAGTATGCATCATTCCCCCCCCCTTTCTGCCTGGTGAAGTATGCAAAATCCCCCCCCCTTTCTGCCAGGTGAAGTATGCATCATCCCCCCCCCCTTTCTGCCAGGTGAAGTATGCATCACCCCCCCCTTTCTGCCAGGTGAAGTATGCATCATTCCCCCCCCCCCTTTCTGCCAGGTAAAGTATGCATCATTCCCCCCCTTTCTGCCAGGTGAAGTATGGATTATTCCCCCCCCTTTCTGCCAGGTGAAGTATGCATCATTCCCCCCCCTTTCTGCCAGGTGAAGTATGCATTGGTACGTCGATCACCTACCCACTTCACATTTCCATGCTCATGACATGAGACTCACCGAATAGCCAGGATCTTGGCCCTGCATGTCGCTCCATGTAGCGTGGTATTGTGGAGTTACGCAGGACCATTGAATCATGGGTTGATCCGGGGAATCGGGCACAACAAGGTGTGAAGATCCTGTTGGAGTCACAGACCATTTGCATGTTGATTGAGTGAAATAGTTTACGGTTGCGGTACGGTACCTCCATGGCACGTGGGACCGACAATTCCACATGGGTGCAGTCGATGGCACCAATGCATCCAGGTATGCCAGCTAGTGCATGGAAACCTACTTTGGTATTAGCAATCTCCTGGGCAGACCGTGGCAATGAGATGTGGTCATCTGTGGTCTTGAGGAGGGCATCCAGCACTTGGATCAGTGTACGTGAGAATAATGGTTGTGATATGCCATGCAAGTGCCCCACTGTGTGCTGGTAGGTGCCTGTGGCCAGGAAGTGGAGCTCGGACACTACCTTCAGTAGGGGGGGGGGTGGCGGTGGGTGTTTCAATCATGCTGACGATGTCGTTGTGTATCATGTCCACAATGGTGGTGATGGTGTCCCGGTCCAGTCGGTACAGGGTGTGGAACTGCTCAGCGGTGAGGGTGAATGGACTGGCTCTGATGCGTGGGATTGGGGGCTGCCTGCGTGATGCCACTGGCTGTGCTGGTGGGGCTTGCTGGCCCTGCCTTGCCCTCCTTCTCCTCCTGAGTCTCCTCTGTGCAGCCTCTTGTTGTTGTTGTTGTTGTATTTGAAGTTGTAGCACTTGCATTGCTATCAGGTCCTCCAGCCCCAACATTGCTAGTTCTATTGGTATCATTGTGGAGTGTGACTGGGTGTGGGAAGGGGTTGGGCGTGCTCTTTTTGTACTTCCTGAGTCTGTATTGCCTCCACCTGTGCTGATTCTGTGCACCTGTGGCAGCTGGATTCACTTTACATGGCCTTTTACGGTTGGTTCGCGATGGCGTAATTAGCACCATGGCGGTAAGGTACATAACGGGGTGGGTGATGACGTTAGGTGCATGTCCGCTTGGGTCGGCATTCGCGTACCTTTGCGCCATGCCGGTAATTACGGTGTAGGATCTCGCGTGCGCGCGTCCTAGGTGCAGTTAGCGGCAGCGTTAACTACGATGCCGCTAATGGCATCGTAGTTAACGGTCACGGGTCATGATCGGACCTAGCGGAAAACGATGGCGGTAATCATTTACCGCCATCGTTTTTCACTTAGGCCTGGGTCGTAATGAGGCCCATTGAGTTAAATGGAGCTATCAGGATTTAATAAAAAAAATGTATTTGATTTAAAACATCTCACAGTGGTTTTGAGGCTTTATATTCACTTGTTTAATGTCTTTGAAGTCATTTGAACAGTAAATTTGCCATCAGCTAGTCCCAAGAGCGGTGACATGCTGTGGCATGCTGGAGTTCCAAGTGCTTTAAACCATTCAATTGCTGTAAGTTATGAAATATAATACAAGAGCCTAAGAGGTGAGATGCCTGAAGTAATTTTGAAGCAATGAAAACACGGATTTGAAGCAGATATAAAGAAATATGTAGGTGGCATGCCACGTTTAAATTGACACTGAAAAGGGACTTGCAAGCCCTGCTTTTTTATTAGGTCATAAAAATTAGCACCAGACATTTCTCTTCTAAAGCATTGGTGCATTGTAGAACCTCTGACTATAGTCTATGAGGTCTTGAGTTCAAGGGAATATAATGATTTTTATAATCAGAATATAATGATTTGTTTTATTTGATTTAAAATATCTCACAATGGTTGTGAGGCTTTATATTCACTTGTTTAATGTCTTTGAAGTCATTTAAACAGTAAATTTGCCATCAGCTAGTCCCGAGATTGGTGACATGCTGGGCATGATAAGTGCTTAAACTCTGCATTTGCTGAAAGTGTTTTAATATAAAACAATCCCACAATGATTGAGAGGGTATTTTTCACTTGGTGAATGTGTTTGAAATCCCTTAAACCGTACATTTTACATCAGCCAGTCCAGAGATTGGTGGCATGCTCTGGCACGCTGTGGCATGTGTCACATGTCACATTCGGCTCCTACCCCTTCTCTAGTAACGGTATTTGCTCTTTTAAAGGGTATGTATGGGTTTGAATCTCGCCTCCTCCAATGGCTTTTAAAAAATAAATGGGCCCAGTTTAAAAAAAAATTATTTGGATGGTTTTGTTTTCCTAAGCTGCGGCACTACCTGGTTCTTCATTTTCTGACATCCCAGCAGTCAGCATAATTTGGCGCCAATTCACCACCTCGTCTGCAGGGCACGTTGACAAGTGTTCTTGTCTTCCTTTATTTTCAACAGAGAAATCCCACCTTTGTCGCCACTGTCCGATCTCTGTGGGTTCTTTTAATTCAATTCTCGAGGGAAGGCAGGATGCAATGAGGGTACGCCGCACACACGCACATTAACCAGGCCTAGGCCTGTAATAAGACCAGGAGTCTTCATCAGGTTGAACTACCTTTATTAAATTCCTGTGGCGAAATGCTGCTTCCCGGGCTCTTTGCCTCACATGCGCAAACCTCGCTCATGCTCATTGGCCCCACCAGAAGAGCTCCAAAGCTCCATTAACTGTGTCCTTGCCAGGACACTAAACTATCCACAAACAATGCAAAAATCACTATCAACAATTTGGGGTTGAAGGTTGTGTGCTTCGGGCAGCAATTTATTCACACGGCTTTGAGACGAGAAGATACACCACCTCTCCAACGACGTTGGATAACTTGAGGTAGTCCACCCGTGGGTCAAAGTGTCCATGTTCGACACCTCTTGACAACCAATGCAATTTTTTAATAAACAAAATATGAACAATTAGCTGTGCTTAATAGTTAAATTTGTGGGGGGTGCAATTATTCCCACAGCACAAATTCATTTCAGTTGCTTTCTTTCTAATTATGTAAGCCATGTCCCATAAAGCATTATGCCGAGAAATGAAAGTCCAGGCTGCTGTTGTGTTTGCAATGGACCAAGAGGGCGCCAAGTGCATGATGATAAATGGTGGCATACTGGGCTGTGTTACAGGTTCTGTACACAGTTAGCCAAAACCAAGTCGATTACAGACTGATGTTAAAAGGGGCAGTATACGTGACCACTCAGGTATATAATAAGCTACTACTAACCTTCTGCCAGTGCCTAATCTCTTCTTGCATGTAACATTTTTATTACTGACTGGGGTGCTTGGCTTATACAGAGCTGTGTGTAAACGTCATGCAAAGCACCCTGTAACCGGTACCAGAGGTCTGTGCACTATGTGGCCCTCTTGGCTTTGTAACATAAATAGACGTGTACACTTGTTACATGTTGTGATGGGCGCACCCGTGCCTCGAGCCGCCCCGTACTTACATGTACGTCTGTGCTTTCAAGGGTCCCGGCAGCAACTGCCGCAAGGACCGTCTTTATTGATCACCGCGCATGCGCGGCTCGGAGCGAGGCTCGCGCATGCGCGCTTTTAACTTAAAGACGTCACATCCCTCCTTTTCTATAACAGAAAACAACTAATACCAAACACTTCAACATAACAACTGTGAACTGACCCAACGTGGGTCGCTGACCTGATTGAGACGCCGGCTCAGTCTCCTGAGTCCAGGACGTAGTCCTTTAGACGAACAGGCAGTCTGCGATCACGCCGCGTGGGATATCGGCCGCCACTCCGTGGGGTTTGCGGCGGGCTATCAGCCCTTGGCGTCATGTCCACTGGTACGTCCCCTGCCGGGTTGTCTGCCACTGCTCTGGGCGGGGCAACATCTTCTGGTTCCTCATTCGGACTTGGGACATCGATCTTTTTGAAGAAAGATTGGTTGCGGGTGACAGTCCCTCTCTCATTGGCTGCGGTGACCATGGTCCCTTTTACATGAGTAACCGTCCACGGTTGGAGCTCATACGGGAGCGACAGCTTCCCTTCGGGTCGCCGATTTCGCACAAGCACAGAGTCTCCCACGGCTACCTCCTTATCTTGTAAACCTCTCCTCGCACTCTCTTTCTCATTGCGCGCCGCTCGCTCTTCACGCACTTTGTCGTTATCAATGACCCCGGGCTTACGGCCCTCTACTTCTGGGATGAGGCCTCTCAGACAGTGTCCAAATAGAGCCTCGGCCGGGGCAACTCCCGTCGACTGATGGGGTGTTGTTCGGTACTCACGCAAAAACTCCACCAGATTCTTTTTCAAGTCCCCTCCTCCATTGGCCGATATTCAAAACACCTTGTTCAGTGTCCTCATGAGCCTTTCGGCTTCCCCATTTGCTCGAGGCCAGAGGGGTGACACCTTCAGGTGCTGAATTCCTTTCGCATTCATGTACTGTGCGAACTGGCTCCCTGTGAATGGTGGTCCATTATCAGAGCACAGGATTTCGGGAAACCTGTGAGTCGCGAACATCTTGTCCAAGGCCCTGATGGTGTGCTTGCTTGCTGTTGATTCCACCACTTCCACTTCCGGATATCTTGACCATTGGTCGACCACGGCCAAAAAGTACATGCCTCTCCCTGTCGACCCAAAATCAGCGTGGACTGTGCCCCACAGACTCTCACTCCTTTCCATGGAGCTGATGGGTGGTGCTCTCTCTATTGGGCTCGCCGCTTGGCATGGCAGGCACCTCCTCACGTGTGATTCCACGAGGCCTTCTAGATCCGGAAACCATACTTTGGGTATCAGCCACGCCTTTGTTTTTGCGACCCCTTGATGTCCGGTGTGCGCCAGTTCTAGGGCACGAGCCCTCAGTGTCTGCGGAATAACAATCTGCCTTCCGCGCAGCAGCAGTCCGTCATCTGATATCGAGAGTTCATCCTGTACTCTCCAGAGCGCTTGGAGATCCCTCTGGGCCCTACCATCCCATCTGGTGTTGTTCTGCAGTACCTCTTTACATTCACCACTTCTTACCCCTGCCTGAATGATTTTAAACACTTCATCTGTCGACGATTCCTCAGCCACAACTTCCCTAGAAAGTGCCACCGGCATCGCGCTCTCCACAATGCTGTGAACAAACTCCTGGCACTCCACAAGTTCACCAGACCCCTGCCCCCGCTCATGGTTCGGGTGCCGGGACAGATAGTCAGCTGTATTGGTCGTTCTAGGCCGGTACACAAGCTTGACCCCATATTCAATGAGCGTGAGCATCCATCGTTCAATCTGCGGGGGAGGCTTCAACGACACGCCCGCAAGGATGGGCAGAAGTGGTTTATGGTCCGTCACTACCGTCACAGGCTTTCCAAGAATGTATATGTGAAAATGCCTGCAGCCCCATAGGATGGCCAGCGCCTCCCTCTCAATCTGCGAGTGGCGTCTCTCGGTGTCCGTGAGGGCCTTACTCGTATATGCGATGGGACGCATGTCCCCTCTGGCGTCCGACTGCATAAGAACAGCACCTAGTCCCACCGGGCTGACATCCACGACAATTTCTGACTCTGCGGTTGGGTTGAAATATGCCATTGTGTCCCGATCCGAGAGGGCCCTCTTGATCTCTAGGAATGCATCTTGTTCTCTCTTGTCCCACACCCATGTGGCCTCATTCTTTGTCAGGGCCCGGAGAGGTTCGGACAGGGACGCCAAACCTTTGATGAATCGCCCACAGTAGTTAGCCATCCCCAGGAAACTACGTACTTCCGTGGGGGATTGGGATGCCGCAGCCTCGCGGATGTCCTTTATTTTCTCCGGATCAGGCGAAACACTGTTGGCATGAAAAATGAATCCAAAAAACCTGATACGCTCCTTGAAAATTTCACATTTTCAGGTGTTTAAACTGATAGAGGCCCTCATGAGTGGTAAAGGTTGTAATGTATCTCGAGTATGGGTGGAGCTCTAGCTGGTGATACCCCAACCTCAGATCCAGCTTTGAGAACACCTTGGCCCCTTGCAGCTCTCCCACAATGTCGTCCAGCGTCGGAGTTATGTGCCTCTCCCGATTGATGGTACCATTCCGGAGATGCATGTCCACACAAATGCGAACGGCGCCTGGCTGTTTAGGTTTTGGCGCCACAATGGGCGAAACCTAGGGCGTCGGCCCTTCCACCCTTTCTATGATGTCCATTTCGACTATCAGCTGCAATTCCTTCTCTACCTGCTCGCGGAGGTGGGAGGGGATCCGTCGATGCTTCAGGGCCGTGGGCCGAATGGTGTCGTCAATGTGTAAGCGCACTGGGGGAGCCTTCAACTTGCCCTCCCTGAAAGATGCCAGAGAATTTGTCTAGGAGTTGGTCCATGTCCACCTGGTACACCTCGAGGGCAAAGTGCACAAGGTCCAGTGCCTCCGACACGGCACAGCTCAGCAGCGATTGCGGGCTGACGTCGGTGATGAAACACCTCACTTTAATGGTCCTGGCCCCTCGAGTTATGGGTGCCACAAATACCCCTTGAATGGGTAAAGGTGTGTCACCCCCAAAAGTGAATATCTTCGCCCTTGACACGTCCAGCGGGGGCGGGCCTGGGATGGCCTTGTAGTGGTCGGTGGCAAGAACACAGACAGAGGCCCCGGTGTCAATCAGTACCTGGGTGGGGGCACCTTGAATGTCTACCACACATGTAGGTTGTTGCAGTTTCTTCACTCCTGTCACAAGATTTGAAATTAAGAAGATTTCCTCCTTCTCTTCCTCTTCTTCTGCAATGTTAAGCCATTGAGTGTCCTGCTCCAGCGTTGCGATGCTCCGCTGTCTCCTAAAGCCACCACCGCTCGCCCGCGCCGGCCCTCGGTGTGTGGCTACCCGGGCAGCTGCATGGCACATCCTGGCATAGTGACCCGGATTGTTGCACCTTCCGCAGACTCTGTTGTTAGCTGGACAGTCCTCAGAGTGGGGCAGATCGTACCTACAGTATTGGCAAATAGCCGCGGTCCCCTGTGCAGTGGCCACATCCTGGCGATTCTGGCTCCAGTGTGACTTTGACGGAGCCTGCCTCCCCACAGCAAACGCCTCCTCACACTTTCCAGGGTGCACTGCTGCATCCATCTTTGCACCCCTCGTTTCGGCCAGCTCATACACTCTGCCGCTGTCTAGTATTTGGGTTAGAATCACTCCTAGCTCCCACAGAATCTGTCTACGTAGCTTGCCTGAACTGTAACCTTGTTTCACTTGATTGCGAACCATGACCTCTACATTGTCCCACCTGCAGGTGCTTGCCATCTGTCGCAGACGTGCGCAGAACTGGTCAAGAGATTCATCCTCACGCTGCTTCTCCCCACAAAATTGAAATCTATCGAAGTCCACGTTGGATAATGGAATGAAATAGTTCTGTAATGCCGTTTTGACAGCATCATACGTCACTACCTGCAGGTTCAGGGATTCATAAATGCGGAGGACGTCCATGCCCGCTGAATATAGCAGGGTTGCTCTTTTCACATCATCATCAGTCTCTCCAGTCGCAGTAAAAAACATTATCTAATTTCTTGATCTACAGGAGCCATTTCGGGCCCAATTTTGAGGGTGGACCAGAAGTGTAAAATTCCTGCATTGGCAGCAATGAGCCATGCTGCCGACGCACCACTCTCGGTGGTACAGAAGCTTCCCCATCGCTATCCACCATCTTCACAGGTCGCACAGGCACCTTGGTTTATGTTGCAGGCCGCAAATCTGTCTTGCACAGCTTCTGACGTACCTGGATGTGTGTGCTGAGGCACTGCAGCGCTGTGGTGATGATCCACTCCAGAACCTCGTTGGCAGTCAGCCCTAGACAGCCCTTCTGGCACCCTGCCACTACGAGCCTGTGGTCCCAGGACAAAGATGCAGTTCTCGAGGACTGGAGGACTGCAAAAGTTCCAAAAATTGAGGATTTGATGAGCCTCAGCACATGGGCAGCGCACGAGCGCCCTCGCGGGCCGCTACTACCTCACGCGCCGAAGATATGATGGCCACCATCACTCGTGTCAGGTCCGGGATCCGTGCGTAGAAGAATGCCTGTGATTCACACTTGCGCGTGTCAAACGCTTTCTCCGTCGCTTCCTGCCTCGTCGCCAATGTGATGGGTGCACCCGTGCCTTGGGCTGCCCCGTACTTACACACACGCATGCACACAATCACTGAGCCGAATACATGTACGTCTGTGCTTTCCAAGGTCCCGGCGGCAAGTCCCGCACGGACCGTCTTTATTGGTCACCGCGCATGCGTGGCCCGGAACGAGGCTCACGCATGCGCGCCTTTAACTTAAAGACGTCACACATGTTATGCAGGAAACATAGTAGAAGTAATGAGTGTCATTCATGTTTGCCCTAGTGCAAACGTCTAGAGAATTCGGATTGGAATCAAACCTGTTTGCTCCATTTTTAGCTCTGGTGAAAATGTTGGATAATCTGGTTGATGGCATGGAAGGACAGGTGAGGCTGATCATTGCAGTGGCAAGCCAATGGCTGTTTTGCATGGCAACCTCTGAGGTCAAAAGACCAGTGCTACCAAGTGCAGGCTGCATCCGAAAATCCATGCAGCCCACATTCATTCTGTGGGGGGAAGCTCTCCTACACCCTCTAACACAACCATCGCCATTTGGACACCTGGGCCCAAGGTCTCTTTACAGTGGCATTCTGCTCCCGGCCGGCCAGATGCACACTTTTAAAGAGTTTAAAAAAATATATATTATAGAACTGCACACTTTTTTCCAAGACCGATTATCGAACTAGAGTACAACCTTCTGTTGTGCGAAGGGCCACGATATGATATGGCATTTATAACGCGCCTATACACAAGTGTTTGAAGGCGACTATCCCAGCTTCTGCGAGCAAGTGTGAGTTGATAAAACCCTAGTATTCTGAACCATGCAGACTAAGGTGTGCATTAAAGTGCTCATGGAGATGTGGCGCATTTTATATTCCTTTTTAGTTATTTGAAGATGCCATACCTTCTCCTGCCAGAACATACAGTGCAAGTCTTTTTTGTATTATTACATTACACTAATACAGGTTTTCTTCCTTTGTGTATATATATATATACCTTTCCCTTCTGTCTTTGTTGCCAAATTGTGTCTTGCATATGGTCTCTACCACACAGTGTATCTTTTGCCGATATCTATCTATGGACAAACATTAGTTCTGCTGACATAAGTGGAAGGTGAACCTCGCGCATTCTCATAAGTGACACCCTTATTCTGCAACTCTGATCGGTAAAACAGCACCTATGGGGTGTATCCCTTTACTGTACAACGCCTTTGCGGCCAAGGGTGGCATGATATGATAGGATAGGTTATTACACGTTGCCCCTGAGCTATCCTCCCGTGCATGTGGTGGAAGCAGGGCTTTGGCAAAATATTCTGTCCTTTCCATGCTACTGTGACCAGTGGGCTGGCTTTACTGTAGCCTACAGCTCCCTTTGTTTCCTCAACATTGACATTAGTGACTGGGTTGATAGGACATGTGGGTGCTGTTTGTACAACCTTTGGCTCACCCAATGTTTTGGACTACGAATCCCACCAGCCCTAGACAAAATAGAAAATGGGAAAGATCATGAAAGTTGTAATCTAAAGCAGTAATATGCATATCCATTAAAAGGTTCTATGTGATGTTGTCGTTGCAAAAATCCAGCGGCAAAAAAAATGATTTTTGAATAAAATTATTGATGCACTTTATATGCGGGGCGAGACCCCCGCAATCCCCCATACTCCGCATACATGAAATAATTACCCTAACCCACCCCCCAAACCACACATATATATGCGTGAAAAGTGCAAAAATGAATAAAACAAACTCGGTCTTTTTTGTTGCAGGATTTTTCCCGGCGACCATATCATTGGATACACATTGATCGGGGTACAATGAAGAATGAACACAATGCCCCTTATTTTAATGTGGCCAGCAAGAATGGCAAGATAAAGGGGGGAATGCAAAGTCGAAGATCCGGGATGGAAAGGAAGCCGGGTTCAATGAAGAATAGGTCCGTCGTAAACACATGAAGAGCTGCAGGTTGCTAGCTCTCGCCACTCAGCTTGCTAACACACACCCGGATGTAATGTCAATTGTCATGACCTTTTTTCATTTTTCAACAGTAATACATACACACATTGCATTCTTCAGTGGGGTGTCCCACCAGAAGAGTTGTTAGAGGTTCTGGGTGTTGTGTCGTGACCCTCTCATGTGGATTGCCCCTTTAAGGGGATGTGTCCCTCCCACTGTATTGCCCTTTTAAGATGGGCCATGAGTGTGTCATAGCCCAAGCTAATAAAAGGTAGCCTTGCAGGCACGTGCAACAGAACGGCTGTAGACTCCGAGATGGAATGATCCTAGTCCGTGTCTCATTCGGGCCAGCAGGCCCACACCGTGTGAGCACGGGCCTGCAGGCCATGTTGCCATGGCGCCCTCTCGCCATGGGTGTAATTTTAGGGAGGAACAGGGGTGTTTGTCCCCCCCAACTTTCATGGCTCACCATTTTGCTCCATTCATTTGGCTGGGGCACCTTTTCTACAGATGGCATGTCCCACCCCCAACATGTTCAGTAAAGTTACTCAATGGCTTCTCGCCAGCAACCTGGCCAGGGTCCACATGTGCGGGTAAGGGCACGCCCTGCCCCATCCAAGACCGGGTGTTTCCGGCATTCTCTCGAGGCACTGGGCCTGCGTGGTGCTGGTGTCCGATAAGGGGGGGGTCGGGGGAGAGAGAGAGAGAGAGAGAGAGAGAAAAAGAGAGAGAGAGAGAGAGAGAGAGAGAGAGAGAGAGAGAGAGAGAGAGAGAGAGAGAGAGAGAGAGAGAGAGAGAGAGATATATGCGGCCCAGCTGCACTGCAGAAACAACCTCCCACCTGTGGGAGGAGAGTCGAAACAACCTCCCACCTGAGAGTCGAGCTATGCCTGATGGCAAGCACCATCGCTGCCAAGAACAGGAGGTGAGGGCCCCACAAGCAGCAGCACCATCCTGCATGGGCCATGAGTGTGTCACAGCCCAAGCTAATAAAAGGGAGCCCTGCAGGCATGTGCAACAGAACGGCTGCAGACTCCGAGATGGAATGACCTGAGTCCATGTCTCATTCAGCCCTGCAGGTCCACACCGTGTGAGCACGGGCCTGCAGGCCATGTTGCCATGGGACCCTCTTGCCAGCAAGCTGGCCAGGGTCCGCATGTGTGGATAAGGCCACTTCCTGCCCCATCCAAGACCGGGTGTTCCCCGGCAATCCCTCGAGGCACTGGACCTCCGTGGTGCTGGCATCCCATAGCACCCACAGGCGGCTGGTGCGATGTCCATGACCAGCCCCCATAACACTGGGCATCTTTTATGACGACACAATGTGGGTGAGTGTTTTGCTTAATTAGACAGAGGTTAGTGCGAGAGGGATGCTGATGCAGGTGAGTGGGCCCTCTGCAGTAAGAACGGTGCATGTGTTGGGGGTGTGAAGGTGGTGACTCCTCCTTTCAGGAACCAGGTCGGGGCAGCTAACGTAGAAAAGTAAAGCGTGGCATTTGCTGTTGGGGAAAGGCCCACACACTGACATATAACCCTTTTACCACCAGAGCATTGACATGGAACCTTATTGATACTCTAAAAAGATGGAAACTCTTAGCAGTCAATCTGGTGAACAGGTGGGTGAAGGAAGCTTTAAGGGTGCATCAGTTTTAACATATTCACTGAGTGGTGGCCCAGTGACTATATCCTCCTATGTTGCAATTTGTAAACAAACATTTAGCTTACATCTCATGCTAATCAATACATGTGCGTGCTCTGTGCACCATCATCCACAACACTGACCCAGTGTTCATTGCTGAGACTTGGTTCATCCCCTCTGTAATGAGGGGCTGTTTTGTTCCTTTTCGGTCTTGCCATAGACCAGGACATCATCGCTCACATTAGTGACTCCTGGGAGGTCCTGAAGCACTTTGCGTATTTCATGTTGGAAAACTTCTGCTGCCGACGAGATTCCAAAATTGAGACGGCGGTATCTTCTCAGCCCAAGATGTGACGAGAACGTTGTGATGTACCTTGAGTACTTTGCTAGATGGATTTGGTGGTACCCTGACCTTAGGTCCAGTTTGCTGAAGACAGTGGTGCCTATCAGGTCCACAATCAGCTCGTCCACTGTTGGTGTTATGTGTCTTTCCCGCCCTATTGCCACATTGGGCAGGCACACGTCGATACATATTCGCACCGCTTGGGGCTGTTTGGGTTTTGCCGTCACCACCATGGGGGACACCCAGGGTGTGGCCCCAGTGGTCTTCTCAATAATCCGGAGGTCCTCAAGTTTCTTCAGCTCTGCTTCTACTGCTGCCCTCATGTGGAACGGGACTCATCGGTGTCGAACCGCCCTTGGTTCTACCATGGAGTCGATTTGGAGCTTTACTGTCCTCCCTTTTAGGCATCCGATGCCTTGGAATAGATTCCTGTGTTTGGCTAGTAGGTGATCAATTTCTTTTGACTAAATTGCAAAGGTGAACAGTATCAGTTCTAGTCTTTCTGCAGTTGGGCAGCTGAGCAATGTCTCAATTCCTGCATCGACTACATCAATGCAAGTCTTGCAGCTCTTCCTGTTGGGTGAGAGAGGGGTTTTGAAGTACCCCAGAACTGGAAGGGGCTTCTTGCACCTACATGTGAATAGCTGTACTGGCTTTTGCCGCAGGGGTGGTCTGGGGTCGATTTTGTCAAACCTTGTGGTGGGCATGACATTCATCGTGGCACCTGTGTCAATCATCATCATCACTGGGGTGCCTCCGACAGTGACTGTGCAGCTGCGGTATGATCTGCTGTCATTGGTCTGCCGGCCGTGGGTCGGTTTGACCACTGATATCATGTGGGCCTTTTCCTGCCTGGAGTTGCAGTATCGGTTAGTGTGATTTGGGGATTGTTCACTGCCTGCCTGGTCGTCATTGCCGCTGTTGCTGACTGTGTCTTCTCCCTCGATTGCTTGGGTCCGTCCTTTCCGGGTGTCTCGGGTCTGGTCGGGTTGTCTCCGGTGGCGGCAGTCAGGTTGCCTTGGGTGGAATGTTTGTGTTTTTCCTGGACCTCGTGTCACTCCTCCAGTCTTGAACTCTCCTCTGGGGTGAGTGTTCTTTGGTTCTCTGGGAGTTTGGGCATACCGACGTGTAATGGTTGACCTTCCCACACTTGTAGCAGATGGTGCTGTATGCTAGGCAGGGTTCTCCTTTGTGTTGCTGTACGCCACACCGCAGGCATTCTCTGGGCTTGCTGCCTGCCCTTGTTGGGGTTTGTTCTGCCACAGGGCATTGATGGTGGTCATGCTTTTGCGTGGCGTCTCTGTATCTAGTTGCAGGCGACTGATCATTTGCTCCATTTCTGCCACGTGTTTGTCTGTTCTTTCTCGTTGTCGCCCCATGGTCAGGATGGTGTCTAATGGGAGATTCGTCTCTGACAGGATGGACCTCCAGAGTTTTTCGGAGGAGAGGCAATGTATGAACTGTTGCCTCACTGCAAATTCATTGTTCGGGATGTCGCAGATGATGGTCATTTTCCGCAGCCGGCCATGGAAGTCATTGATGCTCTCCTGTGGGTGTTGTCTGGCTTGGCTCATTTTTAACCACTCGAAGTCTAGCCTGACCTGGGGCTTGAATTTCCTCCTGAGGACGGCCTTCGCTGTCTCAAAGTCATCTTCTGTGCTCCGATTCGGGAGTGTGTTGAATAGCCTAAGCGCCATGGTGCTGAGGTTAAGCATGAGGAATGTCTTTTTCTTTTCGTCCATGGTAATGTCACGTGCCTTGAGGATCAGTTCAAATTGCTGGATCCAGAGCTCCCAGCGGAGCCCTGCACAGGGGCCAAAAGGCTGCATAAAAGTTCCTTGCGTGGTGTCTAACCACGTGTTGGTGTCGGGGTTCTGGCCCTGTTGCCTCGGCAGCGTTGCCTTGGGGTCATCTGCCATGGTGTGTGGTGCATGGGAGGGCATGTGCACTTGGTAAGCATCTCTGTCCCCTCAGATGTGCCTTGGCTGTTGCTGCCCAGCAGCCTTGCAGGGTGGGTGTTCTGCCTTGCTGGGTAGGTGCTCTGCCAATAGCTTTGGCTCTGGCCTGGCCAGTGATGGGTGCAGCACCAGCTGCCGTGTTGTGTAGTGGTTCCCTGCTGGTGGGGCCACTGGATGAAGCTCGGGGGCCAGTGCTGTGCAGTGACTGGGGGAGGGCCTGGGGCCAAAAACATTGTCCTGGGTCATGGAATGCTTCAATTATGGAAGTTTGGGTTTCCTGGCACGTGGTGTGCCTCCTGCCAATGGGGCCATAACAGGTGTGCTGTCTGGGGCCTTGAGCCGAGGGCTGGGAGATCCAGCATGCTGTTGATGTGCGGGCAGTGAGGGATGCCGCTTCTACGGGAGCGTGCATACTTTTTTTTCTCTCTCATCTCCAGCGTTCCACTGATGCCCAGGCACTGTGTGGGGAGGGTGCAACTCTGCAGTGAGTCAGCGGGCCCTGGGGTGCATGGGGCACGGTAACTTGCCATTACGGTTGGAGGTTGAGGCGGGTGGGTGTCCATACGCCCGCCTCGTCGCCAGTGTGATAAGGGGGCTCTTGAGCTGTTGGGCCAGGCCGGGCCTGGAACGCGGGACGCGCAGCAGGCTTGCGCGTAACAAATGCACGGACACTCTGGCTCTGATGCTAGAGCGGATAATGCCTATCACTGGCTTTCTCCCTCACCTTTATTTCCTCGCCCACGTGGTCCCTGTCACGTTGACATCACACATTTCTACAAGCATCTTGATGCCAACAGATTGAAGCATCGAACACACTGGCGTAAATATTTGTCATTCATAAGTCATCCAACCCTTGCATTGTTTGGACATACAAAACTTTCTGCTCCCTGCACAACTATGCCAACTGTAGATTTCCAGCTCCCTCACATCTGATGCCACCCAGAAACAATAAACCCTTCCTTTAAATCACAGAGGTTTTCACTGTCAGAAAGGATTAAATGGTACCATGGGTATTTCCATGTCACCAGATTTTCGATCATACAAATTCCTATTTGTTTCTGTGTGAAGTGCCGGTATGGTATTGCATTTGCAGTGGGTAATGCAACGCAGCACCAAGTACTCTTGATGGATGACCCAAATACTGTACAGTAGAGCCTTTGATGTTTGTTAAATAAAACGTCTTGGGTGAGTGGTGAGTAGAGTTTACCATTACTTAAATCTTTGATAAAAAGCACAAATTGTTTCTTAAGAGTTGAGAATGCTTCTGACTGCACAGTCCATTAACAATCAGCATGCGGTTTTGGGGCAGCGCAAATTACTCTTGATGGGTGTCCTGAATACTGCAGCTCTCATCCGTCAGTCATAGCTGAACCTGTGGGGAGGGGAGCTTACGGTATGCTCCCTACTGTGGTGGGGAGGAGGTTATAAGGGGTGTGTGGGGTTATCATTTATACCTGATGGCTGGTAGCTGAGTCCAACATTCAGTTTCACATTGACGTTTGGAATATGTGCTTTTACAGGGTATCTTTTAGCACACACTTTAGAACATGTGTTACAGAAACTTGGGTTTACACTAGTTTACCTTCACTACTGATTCCCTGCCCAAATTAGGAATGGAGTCTGTGGATGCATCTGCACGCAAAAAACAAGGGGAGTGGGGATTCAAGCCCTCATGTCAATTTCTGCTCATTTTCAAGTAGTTTAAAATGTTTCCAATGATCCTTTACTTGGAACCATTACATGGACTGGATCCTAAACTCATTAGCTGGAATGGAGAAACGTGCTATATCGAACTTGATTGCAGGAGTTAAGTGAACCATAAAATAAGTGTGCACATTACCCATGCATTTTCCCAATTGTCATTTTGGTCGAAGTTTATTTTTGTTTAATGGGGGTTCCTTGTTAGTGGGGGCGGGCGTGGATCTCCTCAATCTCCCCATCTATCCCATCCCACCTTGCTACACTACACCACCTCCCAATCTCCCACCCCCAAACACACAACATATATATAAATTCGACCAAAATGGCGACAGGGAAACATACACTACTAATGTTCAAATGAGGAAACTGACCTTGTTTAAAACACGGCACGTGATTCACAGTAGTGTCTACTGTATAGTGGTAAAATATCATTGGTGGGGCATATTGAACTCCATATCCCAGTTCACTGAAGGAGGATTTACCCAGTTGATTGAGGGGTTTGCCAGGATTGAACCTGGGCTCCCAGCTAGGCTAGTGCTCAACCTAAAGTCTACTACCATTACACGATACAACAGGCCCATGAACACCTCTGTCCTTGAAATCACTTTTTCCTTAACACACTTGTCATCCCCGCAGTGAGCCTGGACAGGGCATGCTGGTGCTTCAACCCCTATTGAATGACAAGGAGCTACCCAGTGGTGGAAGTGTCTTGGGAGGCTGCATTGGGTGTTCATCTATTTGGGAGCAGAGTAGAGGCCAAATGTGTTGGTGAGATGGCTTTTTCGGTCAAGAAAATGAGCGTTCTTTACAAATTTCATTTTCACAATTGAACGTCTGAGGGGACCTTGCTGAAAGCTTCTGCCAAGCAGTGGATTGGCCAAACTCATTGAACATTTGGAGGGCAGGTGGGAGACATCCAGGGCATCAAGATGGAGCAGGGTGATGTAGGTGGTGACCTTGCCCTCTAGGTGAGATCAACGGGGAGAGGAACCCTATGGGTTCTAGGAGTAGCAGATGCACACAGGCTGATGGCCTGACAGCTGGCTCATGGAGTGGCATGGGAACCCATGAGCAAAGATGAATAGAAGAGTCAGACATGCATAAACAAAGTGAGCTTGCTGAATGCCTCACTCCTCCACCACAGGAGGCGGTTCGGTGTGGTGAGTGCAGAGAGTGTCATATGGAGTGTTGCTCTTTTTAGCATCCCGAACCCTTCGTAGCCTGATGCTTGGTGCAGCTAGCTGCCAAATGTACCCAATAGGGGAACAATACACTGTACCACATGGATGCACTGCTGCCAATCCAGATGGCATATGTTGAGATTGCTTTTAAAAGTTCATGGCTCCTAACAACGGCACACTAGCAGCCAAAGGAGTAGAGACAGAAGAGCAAAGATGATGACAGGATTAACTGTGAAATTAAATCTAGCTTGTACATGCACTCTGAATGGGTTCTAAAGGTGGCGTGATCTGGTTCTATCGAGAGATGTTACCCTAACCCTCTTGTTGACTTGCATCCTAAACAGTGAGGGTGTCATGAACCATGGACATAGCCCCTTCTGATCTTCCTGGTCCTGGTCCAGACGGAGAGTGTGCTCCTTGATACTTCCAACATGGCCGTGCCCAGTGCCGTGTTCCGTACTAGCCTGTACGTCGGACACGGCACGTTCTATAAATGGGCCACGCCCCCGCGCGTCTCAATGCTATCTCTAGGTAGTGTCTCGACGTGTGTGTGCTGCTCGGCGATACCCTTCCAAGTTCCTGGCCAACTCCCTTATTCTTTCTTCCGTTTTCCCCTGTTTCCAGTATGTCTTACCCTTCTTCGATCCTCTTCCTGGACGTCCTGGAACACGCGACTTCCTGGAACTTTGAACGCTCGCGCTGGAGTCAGACTCGACTCGCGCGCACTTATACAAGTCCTGGTCCGGCCGGGAGAAGGAGTCCTCCGCGGAACGCCACAAGAAGAGAACTCGGGTGAGCCGGGGGGAAACCTTTGACAGAGGGGGGACTGGAGATGGCACATTCTACAGTGTTTAGCTCTTTTAATGAGTTGATCGACTCCAGGGTCAAACAATCCCTTCACGGAGTTCGGTACAAAGAGCAATTAAACTATGAAATGTGAAACTAGATATGACAGCCCCTAACTTAAAGAAGGCCCATGTGAACCAATCATTTTAACAAAGAAGCTACTAGTGCAGACAACGCAGACCTTCAAAGAAAATTGGATGTTGACCCTGTAGCCAGAACTCTCCACCTTTCAGTCTATCACAGATTGTCACAGGAATTGAAGGAGTTGAGAGACTCTAATATGCCCTTGCAACTTAAGTGCAAGGACCTGGAGAATAGGGATGGTTAAGAGAACCTTAGAATAGAATCTCTGACGAGTTGTCTGAACTAGACAACAGAAATTGGTATGTCTTTGACCTATTTCATCAAATACCAAAGGTGTTGCCTAGCATGGAAATTAAAATAGGCAGGGCGCACAGGGTCGGCCCACTCAGACAAAATAAACAGATGCATCCTCAGGACTTTGTAGTGAAACTACATGACTATTCTATTAAAGGCATTCCAAAAACAAGTACTGAAGGACTTTCAAAAACTCAAATTTCGCAAACGCTCACACTCTAATTTCACACATTGTGAGCAACAAGTACTTGATAGGATGTGGAAAAATCCAGACCTTATTATTAAACCCGCCGACAAAGGTGGAGCCTTGGTCATTTGGGATACCTCTAAATACAGATCATAGATTGAGAGACAACTGGCTGATTAAGAAACATATCTGGAAATATTTAACGACCTAACTGAACAAGTACGAAACCTCATCAATAATGTCCTCAAAGAGGCAGAAGCAGATGAATTGATCACCAGTTGCACAAAGATTTTTCTCACTAATTTACATCCATCTATGCCAATTATCTACATTCTGCCCAAAGTTCATAAACATCTCCTGAATCCACTTGGACGCCCAATCATAGCAGAAAACAACAGCCTACTGGAACTACTAGCCCAATATATTGATCGAGTGATACAACCATTGACTCATGGATTTTCTTCCTACATCAAAGATACAAATCTTTTCACCACGGACGTTGGAAATCTGTACACTAACATCACACACAAGGCAGGACATGAAGTAATGGAATGGAATGGCTGTTACTTAACAGCAAGGAAGTCCCAAAAGCTGATCAGTTATTAACATTGAAACTACTCACCATTGTCCTCAGCAACAATTTCTTCATGTTTGAAGATAGATATTTTGTTCAGATCTCCGGCACCTCAATGGGCGCAGCGATGGCCCCAGTTATGGTAGCACATATATGTCATACTTGGAAGAATCATACGAGGTACACAATGAAAGATGAGAAAAACATCTTAAATGCTTTCTAAGATACATTGATGGCCTGTTCAGTATATGGAATGTGACCATTGAGGAACTTGAGGAATTCTTTGAGTTCATGTACTCACTAGCTCCAAGACTAAAATGCACTCACAAAACCAGAAAAACATCGATTGAATTCTTAGACGTACTGGTTTACGTCAAAGCAGGCAAATTACAAACAACCATCTATGAGAAACCCACTGACAAGAATAGTCTACCGTTTGCCACATGTTTTCACCCCAAAAAAACTATTGAGAGTATCCCTCTCAGTCAATTCCTGAGATACAGACGGATCATTTCTGAAGATCAAGATTTTTTTTCCAAAGCTGAACTACTCACAGAGAAATTCCTTAAACAGGTTTATAATCCTGAATCTGTACAAGCAGCTTTGAAACCCAAGGAACGTACTACCAACAGTGACCTTGTCTACATCACCACATACTCACAATAAAGTGGTAAAATCAAGAATATTATCAAGAAACATTGGAACACCCTATCACTGGACCCTATCTAAGCCAGATTGTTTCCCAAACCTCCTCTATTTGCCCACAGCCAAAGTAAATCTCTACGTGACTTCCTCATTAAAGCTGATCTTTTGTCAATAAAAGTGAAGAAACGAGGTTACAAAGGCACTATACCATGCAACAATTGCAATAATTGTCACAACGTAATCAAAGGTAATTACATTACCCACCCCTACAAAGAGCACAAGATTTATCTACATCACACATCAACCTGCGATACAAAAACCTAATGTCTGGCATTAAATGCCCATGTGTGCTCTATTACGTGGGCATGACTACCAGAAAAGCCAACACATGCTGGGTGGAACACAGGTCACACATCCGACTTGCATCTGAGAAATAACCAGTAGTGCAACATTTGTATTCACTCAGACACACAATAGCACAGATACAGTTCATCATCTTGGAACATGCATGTCTGCCAAAAAGAGAAGGCAACTTGAATAGACTTCTGCAAAAACGTGACATCCATTGGATCGATAAACTTGACTCCATGTCTCCACGGGGAATGACCTTGGAATGGGACTTAAGTTGCTATTTGTAATTACACAACAAACCCCTCCCGTCCTCCCTCTTTGAGATTCCTAAACACCTGGTCCTTAACAGGACACTCTTCTGCCAGCACTGGGCTGAGGAGCATCACACCATGATTTGTTCTAATTTTAACCATCAGATCGTTACCCCTCATTGAAAGGACATACAGCCTACGGTTGATTCTGTGAACATTAGGACATCATTTGAAATACTTTTCTTGCAGTCATCTGTGTTACACAATTTCAACAGTTTACAGGACCTCTGTCCTGGCTAGTACACATTTACAAAATGGCGCACTGCTGTTACTGGCAGTTCGGCTCCAGTTACTACAATTATCCGACACGCATGTGTCCTTGTTGTTTAGCGACTGGACGCCTCATTCGAACACGCGCTGACAGCGGTTCCATTCTCCTCAGCTTGCCTTGCGAACACTGCGCCGGCATCGGTAAATTTGATCAACATGTTAGACATATTAATCTCGTGCATTTCAAGCACAACTACACACGCCAACTATTTATGCCTCCCCCCAATTTTACAGGACATGTATTGCGGACAGCCAGTGGGCTGAATCGATAAACACAGTTGAAAACAGGGACATCCTACAACTAAGGGTGAGTACCCCTCACATTCGCCCATTTTATGTATATTTGTGAAAGTTTCTGACCGGCGGTCAATGACGTGGGACCCAGCGCTTTTCTTGAATCGACTGCTCCCGTGAGTAATCGCCCCTTAAGCAGCTATGTATATCTTCTAAATATCATATATTTCTGCCAACAGACACGCTGATGTTCTGTCACCACACAGCAGCGAAGATCGTCTTGCTGCCCAATCAAGACATAGTGAAATATTGAACACTGAGTCTGCCCCCAGATGCAGAGCAATCTAGGTGAGTTCATCTCACTTCTGATGTCATACTTGGCAATATGGGCAGCTGTTATGAGGGACACAGCGCTTTCCCCAAGTGACTGGTCCCACGTTCAACTGCTCCATAGGATCCCTTTTTGCCTCATTGCTGACTACCACCCTCCTTTTTTTTCCAACAGATGCAGCAAGGGATTTTTTATTCCCCCCCACACACTGGCACTGAAGATTCATCCAATATCCTCACAACTCACAACTCACAGGTCAGTTATACAAGAGTACAGTACAAAAATGTCATTCTGTAGAGAATTGATTTAAGAGCCTTACTAACACAATATTACTTGCAGAGACATATTATCTCACCATAGCCAAGAACTCCTCCTCAGCTTGATATCTGTGTTAATGAATGTTCTTTGATTATGTTTTATAACATGTTTTTGTAAACCTGTATGTAATATACTTACGCGACTGGCCACAAAGGGAAATTCCCATCAGTTGGCCCGCAGAAGTTGTCTAATTTGTGCAGACACTGAAATACTTCTAGCTCTTAACACATGTTGTGAAATGTTCCTTGTTAACAACACAAACTTATTTTGATTCATGCTTATTTATTTGTTGATCTCTCACCATTGTACTTGTTGTATGTGACTGTAAATTGCTGTATGCACAATCACAACTGTGTAATTGATTCAGATCAGTTTGCAATTAATTTGCTACAGTGTGCCCTGGTTCTGTCTTCCACGGTCTTCGGAGGACCTTCCACATATTGTCTTTCATGATCATGTAGCCAAGATCTGACAGGGAGCACCTGACATACCCTTGAGTGTTTTGTTACCTCTTGACAAAGGAACTTAACTTATCCAGTGCACATCTCCACACATCTATTCCCTATTCTATTAAAGAAACAATACTGAATGAGCTAGGGAAATGGGGCACATTATGAATCTTAACAGTTTGATCTGTATTTCCCAGTACTTAGTTCCAGCCTGTCTCACTAGCTGATGTGCAATGAAAACTATAACTGAGGAACAGACAAGGGGGCAAATATTTTACACATAGCCATACCCTCTAAAGTTGCAATTCAAAATTGATGACTGGGTCACCATGATTTTCAGTTTGTAGGAAGGAGCTCAACTAGTAGGTGTGAAATTAACCAAGCATGGGCGTCATTTTAGGAGGGGACAGGGGTGTTTGTCCCCCCAACTTTCATGGCACACCATTGTGTCCCCATTAATTTGGCTGGGGCACCTTTTCTTCGGATGTCATGTCCCCCCACAACATTTTCAGCAAAGTTACTCCACTGTAACCAAGAATGAAAAGTCAAGTAAAGAGATACTGTCGACTTTGAGGGTCGAAGGAAGATCCACATGGCAGTGCAAGAGGCCCACATAAGTATGATAACATGAAGAAGTTGCCATGTGTGAGCCACGTTAAACTGGAGAACCGCACAGGGGGTAGAGGAATGTTTTCTTTTCTTAAAGAGGCGGGAAAGATGCACATTTCATCTTCAAGCGCCTTCATACGGAAACAACTGTAAAAGGTTTAGGGGGCAGGGGTAGTGCTATATTGTGTGTACTGGAAAGGATATGAGGAGGATGAAGTTGCTGGAATGCTTTCACTGAAGATTTGAATTCTATGTTGAAACTTAATGACAAAAGCTGGGTCTAAGGCCATGGAAATACTGAAGCAGTCAGGCATTAATAGAACGGGCAGTTAAAAGGTTGGGGAGCCCATTGATGTATTTTGTTTGTGACAGATGAGCGCAGAGGCATGGATGTCATTTAGGGGGTTGCGCACGGTATCAGCTGCTACACGTGCCATTCCACTTTCAACCTTTCTAAGAAACAGTGCAAAATAATAAATACTCCAGCTAGGGATTCTTTAGAGGCCCATGTTGTATTGTATGAATTGCACACACAGATGGATCTTCCTGCCTAGCTCACTGTTACAAAAACACAATCAAGGCTATTTTTCAGCATTTGAGAATGCCTTTACTTCTGTTGTGCATTTACTGCATGATTTCATATAGGTTGTGTAAATACTATTTCCAACAATATTACTTATATGCACATATAAGTAGAATATGCAAAGGATTTTATAATGTTATATATCAGTCTGTACCTGCCATGTGATGGCGAGAGAATATAATTAAAGATGGTGGCACTACCTGGCCAGTTCTGTTTGTGGTAAGAGTGAGGTATATGGACATTTGGGGCTGCACATGGCATATAATGGCAGCATCACAGCCTGTACATCTGTAACGTGCATAGAATGCATATATTTGAGTCCTTAACGTGCAGCTGGTACCCTATTGTCAGCACCTGGTCAGTTAAAGTGTATTTTGCATATGATGAATATAACTGGCTAGGAGACATTACCTGGCGCTCAGTAGCATTACTTGGCCATTACTTGACTACTTGAGGCTGCACTTGCCATCTGATAACAACACACAAGCTTGTGAGACTATATATTGCATAGGTTGACTATATCTGAATATGTGGCTTTAAATGGCATAGGATGGCAGTATTTGGGCATTTAAGGCTTCACCTGGTATATGATTGCAGTACCTAGCAATATGAGACGGCACCTGGCAAATGAGGCTGTATTTGGCATAACATTCCAGTCTATTGGCATGTGGAGCTGCACTTGTCATCTGATGACAGATGACACTAAACTTGTCAGTGCTACATGACTAATGGAAGGGGTAGGAGGCTCAAGCTCAGGGGTGTTGCTAGGTCTGGAAAAGACCCAGGGCTACGCTAATGTCAGAACTGTCAGGACTCGGGGCTGGCTAGCCTTTTGGTTGTAGCTCCTGAGATTCTATCCGGGGCTACAACCAAAAGATCAGGGGCTATAGCCCCCTTAGCCCCCCTAGCAACGCCTCTGCTCAAGCTCCATTGAAGTGAGAGTCAAAAGCAGGTTAAATAGCAAGATGACAATATTTCACCAAACTTTCACAAATCTACACAGCAAATGATCTCAAACTTTTCTCGAATCGGAGAGAAAGTGTCCAGGTAGCACAACTTTACATTTAAAATGGAAAGGTTTGAGAAAAAAAAGAATCCATAGGTTTGACAGAGAGACCATGGGCCTCATTACGACCCTGGCGGTAATCGCCCGTCATTACCGCCATGGCGTAATGAGCGTTTACGCCGTGGGACGATGGCGTAAAGAGCGCCACATCACGACCCATCGCGCACGAGCATTACGCCATGGCGGTAATGCAATTAACGCCATGGCGGAAAAGGCCCCTACCGGCATCGCTAAGCGAGCAAGGTGCCCTTCCGCCAGCGTAAGTAGCGGCCACCGTAATTTACGGCCACCGTAATTAGCGGCGGCCGTAAAAGGCCAAACCGGAAATAGCGTCATCGCGCCGGAACGGGAAGCAGCCCGTCGGCCATCTTTAAAAACACAATCCATCGCCATCCTACCAAACAACACCAGACCCAACCCTGACACCTGTCCCAACCAAACACCCACCCATCCAAGTTCCCGAAAATGCCAAAATCCGTGAAAAAGGCATGTGACCGCCAGCGCCAGGAGCGATTCAGCCGGGAGGAACTCTGCATGCTAGCGGAGACCCTGCAGGACAACGCAGGTGTTGTTTTCTCCCCTGAAATGACCAGGACAGCAATCGGGAAGAAGAAGGCCATCTGGGCCCTGGTGGCTGAGCGCGTCAGCGCGGTGGGGACCGTACCCCGCACCCCACAGCAGTGCCGGAAGCGCTGGGATGACCTGCGCATACGGGTCAGAGCCGTCATCTCGGCAAACCGCAACCTTGCCCAGGGAACCGGTGGAGGGTCGGAATCCCCCCTGAAACTCCAACCGTGGGAGGAGATCTGTGCTACCACCATCGGCATGGAATCCATCGAAGGTGTTGGAGGGATGGAAAGGGGAGCCCCGACATCAGGCGATGAAGGTAGGTGCCTCATACAAGACATGCCATAGTCACAGCAGTCCAATCATGTGTAGCACAAGGTTGCCCTAGAGTGTAAATGCAACACAAATCAATACTGCCCATAGCCACATGCGAGCACCACCCTGCATACACTGCTGGCACCCGCATACCTGCATCCACATACCACACCAAAAGGAGACAATCTGCATGGCACTGCCTGAAATCTGCCTCATCCACTGGCCAAAATAATGTCAACCATTGTCATTCAAAAGTCCGTAGACCCATCAATAACGCCCTCCCACCTTTGCTCCACCACAGGCACAGAATCACACCCAGAGGACCAGGACACCCCTGTGCCGAAGAGAGCGAAGTCCAACAACAACCTCCCTGCACCCTCAACCTCAGCTGCAGTGAGGCAGACCCCACGACAAGCAGGTCCCACTGCAGGCATACCGGAGGTCCCACCGGCAAGCACCCCTGTTGGCAGCAGGCCAGCAGCAGCTGCTCCACCTCCACCGACATTGCCTGCCACAGAAGGCAGGGGGTCAGCGGCCAGCAGCAACATCGGGGAGACAGCTGCAACAGCTGCATGTTCTGACTCGGACATGGAGCAGGAGGTCAGAAGCCCCACTGACCAACTACATTCCCCCTGTTTCTCAGACGCCAGCCCCCATGAGGGCGACACACAGGGGCACACTGAGGCAGAGGAGTGGCCTTCCACCCCATGCCCTGTCCACACTCCACAGGAGGGGACCAGCCCCTCCATCACTCCACCTGCACTGGCCATGGGCCAGCACGGCCAGCCGTCCCTCGAGGACATCACTCAACGGCAGCATCAACTGTCCGCAATGCTGGATGAGCATGCCGCGGAATGTGTGGGGGCTAGGTTTAGCATTGAACAGGCCACGGAGACACTAAGGGCGGAAGTGGCGCAGAGCACTGCCACCCTGAGGGATGCCATGCAGGCCATGTCCAGGGACATCTGTGCCGAACTTGCGGGCTTGCGTCGTGCGGTCACTGACCTCACCCACACAGTACAGGAGCAGCATGCACAGGGGCAGCCAGGGACATCCTCCACTGCCAGTTCTGCGCAGAGCAGCCCCGTGCGCCGTTCCGGACGCAACCTGCGCTCCACAGCCAGGGGTGCCCCGGGGGCCGGGAGAGGGGGCTTGTGACGGCCTGTGGACACTGTCACAGGCATCTGTTGACAGCTACATGGGGTGTGTTGGGGTGTGCAGGGGGGAGGTGGGAGGTGGGAGGGGGTGTGTTGGGGTGTGCAGGGGGGAGGTGGGAGGTGGGAGGGGGTGTGTTGGGGTGTGCAGGGGGGAGGTGGGAGGTGGGAGGGGGTGTGTTGGGGTGTGCAGGGGGGAGGGGGGAGGTGGGAGGGGGTGTGTTGGGGTGTGCAGGGGGGAGGTGGGAGGTGGGAGGGGGTGTGTTGGGGTGTGCAGGGGGGAGGTGGGAGGTGGGAGGGGGTGTGTTGGGGTGTGCAGGGGGAGGTGGGAGGTGGGAGGGGGTGTGTTGGGGTGTGCAGGGGGGAGGTGGGAAGGGGTGTGTTGGGGTGTGCAGGGGGGAGGTGGGAGGGGGTGTGACACGACAGTTCATAGTTCCAATACACTTTTTTCTTTCAAAAAAAGAAATGTGTGGACATTTTCATTGCGTATGTGTGCTTTATTGGTGTACAGTCCACAGTGTGCATGTCCCAGAGACACACAGTGCCCCAAGTGCAGTCTCCATGCGATAAACACCAGCCGTGTGTGCTAGAAGCAGTGGTCGATGATACTTTGGCGCATGGCACGCCCCTCCTGTGCATCGCCTCCTCCATGTGGTGGCGCCCCATCTGAACCCTCCTCATCCTCATCGTCAGGTGGTTGCAGTTCTGCGTCAGGGGGCAGGGGCACATTCCGTCTGACGCACATATTGTGCAGCATGACACATGCCATGACGATCTTTGCCACCTTCTCATGGCCATACAGGAGTGCCCCACCAGACCTGCTGAGGCTTTGGAACCGTGCCTTCAGGAGGCCGAATGTCTGCTCTATGACCACACATGTACGTGTATGTGCATGGTTGAAGTCCTCCTCGTGCTGGTTCTGCGGGTTCCGGACTGGCGTGAGGAGCCACCTCTTCAGGGGATAGGCTGCATCACCTGTATGTAGGCGAGAATGTATGTGTCAGTCATGTTGTCTGATCAGGAACATGATGTTCCACCATGGCTGGCATGGAACTGTTACCTTGGCTCACTTCTACATGCACTAATTGATTCACACTATGCAACCAGTATATGCTCATTGCTGCCATGGCCTGTTTTGCATGCCATCACCCTATGTATGCAGAGGGGTTTTGTGCATTGTGAGTGCCCTTCCTCTGTATCCGTTCTCTGTGTTACTCACAGCCAGGTGGAGTATGCATCATCCCCCCCCCCTTTCTGCCAGGTGGAGTATGCATCTCCCCCCCCCCTTTCTGCCAGGTGGAGTATGCATCTTCTCCCCCCCTTTCTGCCAGGTGGAGTATGCATCTTCCCCCCCCCTTTCTGCCAGGTGGAGTATGCATCTTCCCCCCCCCTTTCTGCCAGGTGGAGTATGCATCATCCCCCCCCCTTTCTGCCAGGTGGAGTATGCACTGGTACGTCATTCCCATGCCCACTTCCATGACATTGCACTCACCGAGTAGCCAGGATCTTGGGCCTGCATGTCGCTCCATGTAGCGTGGTATTGTGGAGTTCCTCAGGACCAGTGAATCATGGGTTGATCCGGGGAATCGGGCACAACAATGTGTGATGATCTTGTTGGAGTCACAGACCATTTGCACGTTGATAGAGTGGAACTGTTTCCGGTTGCGGTACGGTACCTCCATGGCACGTGGAACCACCAATTCCACATGGGTGCAGTCGATGGCACCAATGCAACCGGGTATGCTGGCTAGTGCATGGAAACCCACTTTGGTGTTTGCAATCTCCTGGGCAGTCCGTGGTAATGAGATGTGGTCGTCTGTGGTCTTGAGGAGGGCATCGAGCACTTGGATGAGTGTTCGTGAGAATAATGGTTGTGAAATGCCATGCAGGTGCCCCACTGTGTGCTGGTAGGTGCCTGTGGCCAGGAAGTGGAGTACAGCCACTACCTTCAGTAGGGGGGGGATGGCGGTTGGACTTTCTATCATGCTGACGATGTCGTCGTGTGTCATGTCTACGATGGCGGTGATGGTGTCCCGGTCCAAACGGTACAGGGTGTGGATCTGCTCAGCAGTGAGGTTGTTTGGATTGGCTCTGATGCGTGGGATTGGGGGCTGCCTGCGTGGTGGCACTGGCTGTGCTGGTGGGGCTTGCTGGGGCTGCCTTGCCCTCCTTCTCCTCCTGCGTCTCCTCTGTGCTGCCTGTTGTTGTTGTTGTTGCTGTTGTAGTAGCACATGCATTGCTATCAGGTCCTCCAGCCCCAACATTGCTAGTCGTATTGGCATCATTGTGGAGTGTGACTGGGTGTGGGTAGGGGTGGGGTGTGCTCTTTTTGTACTCCCCTGAGTCTGTATTGCCTTCACCTGTGCTGTTTCTGTGCACCTGTGGCAGCTGCATTCACTTGAATTGGCCCTTTACGGTTGGTTCGCGATGGCGTTATTTGCACCATGGCGGTAAGGTACTTAGCGGCCTCGGTGATGGCGTTAGGTGCATGTCCGCTTGGGTCGGCATTTGCGTACCTTTCCGCCATGGCGCTAAGTACGGTGTGGGCGGTCGCGTGCGCGCACCCTTAGCGCAGTTAGCGGCAGCGTTAACTACGATGCCGCTATTGGCATCGTAGTTTACGGTCAGGAGTCATGATCGGACCTGGCGGAAAACGATGGCGGTAACCATTTACCGCCATCGTTTTTCACTTACCGCCAGGGTCGTAATGAGGCCCCATGGCTCACACTAGCCATACCTAAATAGCTGTTTTCATTATTGCAATGTGATCTCAGTTATTCCCATAATACAGCTTGTCACTGGCACAGCTTCTTTCTGAATGTATCATATGGTGTGTAATGTTTCCCTAAATGTCAAATTGTCAGCCCTTATGTATCTTTCTTAAGGGGCGGGCTTCAGGTGATAGAGCTCTCCGCGAATTGAGGCATTTGGTGAATTAAAATATTTTAGTTTTGCAGCCATTAAAATGGAAACTGTGAATTAAAACATCCCGCCTCTTTAATAGTTCATGTTCAAATAGCCATGCTAATGAAAAGATTGTGTGAACTAAAATTGTTTGATAGAATAGACAATAAATGTTAAATCAAAGACAGCATCTACTATTGACTATGTATTTTGATGTTTTACTCTGGTAAAAGGAATCAATGGTACAATAAAAATCAAGTAAAGGAGTATACACCAACCGAGAAGTAACACACATTTATTGGACCTAAGACAGCTGGGAAGCACGGCTCAAACAGCCCAGTGGGACTTAACTGAATGAAATGATCTGTCAGCGCCACGCACTGCAGCTGAACCTTTTATACAGATTTGTCAAATTATCATACGACATTTTGGTTACATTTTTAAGGGAGGTCACATGCGCTGATTGGTGGGACAACATCAGTCCCCTATATACAAATAAATGTTGAATGACCCTAATTTGTTGCTAAAACCTTTGGCCACACTTACATTGACACCCCTTGTGATGTCACAACCAATGTTCCCTCTAAATATTTTTCTCTATGTGCGGAACTGGTTGGCTGTTTTGCGCACATTATTTTCCATGGGCGCAACTGACTAACGAGTTAAGTCACTTTGTGAGCTACCGTAGCAAATGAGAGCTTGGAAAGGCATTTTCTCTTCCCAGCTTCTGCAATTCTTTAAAAATCTTACAACACTTTTTCCAAACACACAGGCTAAAATAAAATATGCCATATTTGATTATACAGAAAACTCATTAGCCAGCCCAAGACTTCAACATCTGCCACTGTTCTTTGCAAACGTACTTTTGCGCAGCAAAAACATTTCAGTCTCATTACGAGTTTGGTGGTAAGTGGTAAAGTTGGCAGTAACAAATTACCGCCAACTTTACCACTGCGCCAAATTAACATTTTCGGCCTGTAGTGGAGGATTTGCCTCCAGGAAAATCCTGGAAGTAAATCCTCCAGCCCACTGCCCAAAAATTGGCAGAATCAGCAGAATTACTGCAGCAGTAATTCTGCCAAAAAAGACCCATTGAGTGCAATGGGCTCAATAGGAATGAGGAATTGCACTGCCACCACCACTTGTAATCTGGTGGAAATTCCACCAGACCAAGTGGTGATAAAGATAAATCATTTGGGCAGTAATCCGGTGGATTTACTGCCAAACCCATAATGAGGCCCTGTATGTTTCATGCCACTGGAAAATAACTTGTGTGTATTACAAAAAACAAATATCTCTTGTCATAACTAATGTGGCTGTCAAGACATTCAGACAGAATACATTTGCCGATGGATTAATGGCAATTAAAAGCAATGTGTCAAAAAACATGCTGAAAGGACTTCAAGGGCCACTTTAATGAAGTAATTCAAGGACCAGGAGAATGTGCTTCAAATAATTTGAGTAAGGATGATAATTGCATCATAACTGCACCTCAGAATAGGATGATCAAAGATTCCTGTCCCTCTGCTTACTATCCACATTACATTCTCCTGTGAGTAGTGATAACAGCAGCCTTAAAGCTAAGAGACATATGCACCATCCATGTTTACTCCCTCAAAAAGGAAAATGTGCCTAACAAAAATGAGAAACAATTAACGTATTGCTTCAACCCACAAAGTTCCACTGATATTTTTTTGAATTAGTGACCAGTAGAGTAGTGGAATAGGAAGGAACTCTAATAATAGTAATGCCCAATCTCAAGAGGAATTTTAATGGGAAAGATCCTCTTTTAATAAGCAGACAGTATCCCTATTGGCAAAGCTAATTACTTTTTTACTCCCATAAAAATAATTTGACTCTAATTAGGGAGCAACATCCGATTAGAGCCTTGTTTGTACCCCTGACATAGGAAGTGAAATGACAGGACTCATGATAAAGTGCATAGTTTTGCCCACCTTTCCGTACCACAGCCTAGAGAAAATTAAGCAAGAGCCTTACTGAGGATTATTATGGAGCCATGTTGATGAAAATTCCACATATATGCCTTTTGAGTTAATAGCATCAATTCATCAGAGATGCAACTGATTGAGTGCCTCTCCTGTAATTCTTTGTGATCAGTTAAAGAGACTATACACACATAAGACGTGGTTACATTGAAAAGCCCTCAGCAGCTGAGCATCGAAAGAAAAAGACGGTGCTTTTGTCTAGATGGGTACTAGAATGTCCTATCCTTTGGCAAACAAGCAACACATTTCATTCAGTGTACTGCCGAAACATCTGACTTGGTTTTTTAAATGTGCTGCTTTGTTCACCACTCGCAAGGAGTGATGACCTGTGTTCTTCCACCTATATACCCGGTCCCTGTGCTAGACTCCAATACTAGTTCATAGAGCAGTGTAAAAAGTGAGGGGTTGTAACAGTAAACACTCACTGGAATATTTGCATACCCACAATACTTTGCAAGCAAGGCATATTTAATGCCTCAACATATGAAGTGCATTTTAAGAATGTCATGACTCTGCATGTACAAAATTATTTTGCAGTGCATATAAGATTGTTTGCAACATACCCCACCCTTATATCATTGTGTAGGATTACACAAGTGCTCAGTGAAACAGTTTTTGTATGGAAGCGAGTTACCATGAATGTGTGAAGGTCTATTCCCAAAGGAACTCTGAACACTTGGAAACGATCCAGATTGTGCGAAAAGCATTTTCCTGTCTGAATATACGGTGCCTTGATACTATGGACGAGTAATCCCAGACATAGTCCATACCCATTATCCCTTGTAGGCTAAGTAAATGATATTACAATGTTGCCCTCCACTTATAGGGTAATGTTAGTAATTCTAAAGTAGGAGACACTAAGCATCACATTTGTCTTCTCAAACTCTTGAGAGGGAAAATTTATATTTGAGTTTTATGTGTTCACTTACAAGGGGGCCCCTTCAAAGCACCTGCGTGACATATGTACAAAGAACAGTAAGTATGGGATAAGGTTACACATCCAAGTAGCCTGCTTACTTACAGTCAGTATCCGATATTTGAGGTTTTAGTTAAATTATATAGTGTGGGTAAAGCTTTTGGTAAGGCACAATGAGTAACAGTAATTCTGGCGTGTGAACGTTATTCATGTTACAACAAATATAAAACAAGTGGGTGCAGGTACATGTCTGCTAACCTTTCGCAGAGCCAAGGGAGGAAGAGTCAAGGTTGTCCAGAAGTATCTTAATGTGTTCTCTGGAAGAAATTAGAGTCATAAGATAAAAGTGTGGTAGACTCAGGTTTAGGAGTCATGGGTGAGGCGGGAACATTATTTGGTTAATGTTTGCAGGCATAACTTGGTTAGTTTCTTCTGTTCATGGAGCTAGTTTTTCATATTAGTTTTTAACCTCTCGTGTGCATTTTGCTGTTAGGGATTTTAGGTCTTTTTACAGTCACTCTTGCATAGTAGTGTAATGCAAATGAGCAGAATATCAAGACTAGTTTATTTTAAGAGAATGAACATTTCAGGCAATTGCTGTGGCTTGTCGCTTATTAAATCTTTTTGAATAGGTGAGAATTTGTCTGTGTGCGCTGCTAAAAATCTTCTGAGCGGCACCCTGAAGGAAGCTGGGCAAGCGCACATGCGCACAGCTTAGAGGGAACATTGGTCACAACCTTGCCCACACTGCCCCTTAATTATGTGATCCAGTTGATCAATTGAAAAATACTCATTTGTCATTGGTTGGCAGTGTCAAATATACAAAATAGCTTGAGAAGGCCAGGGGCAAGACATTCACACTGAGTTGGACCAATGGGATGCCCTGCAGACATCAGCGAGGACGCTGTACTATGTTTCACCCTAGGGACACCAAAACTTCTCTCTGTTGATTGGCTCCCAGTCCTATGCCCCATAGCCCCTGCCCCAACGCTCTGACCCCCCAGCTCCCTTCTCACGCCTTGCTGCCAAGTGCAGTCTGAAAAAAAAAACATTCTACACTGTAGCTGGAGTCTAATTAACAGTATGTAATTACTCTCCCAATTCTCCTTGTGCACCCAGGTGCCTAGCTCATTGGCCTCAAAAGTATCTCTTAGAGTGACTTTGTTCTGGCTGCATTCTCCTGGGAGACTTCTGCTGTGCAATATTTCAGGACACTGTTTCTGATGATTGTTCAATAAATACATTTTGATTGTCACACAAGGGCATACAGCTCTTTTCTTATGCATTGTCTGCGAGAAATGCTTTCATAACGTGGGCCTACGACAAAAATTGCTTTTCTACTGTTCACTTATTGCTCTAAGAATACCCCACACCATAAGTCCACCTACATCATTTTGCACCCCCACCCTCTGCCCGCTCCGTACACCTGCCCTGTACTGCCCCCAATGCATCCATCCCTCCTTGAGTCACACCCTGGGACTTCTTGGGCTGTGCCTGCTTCTATGCTATTTTATGCAAGCAGCGCTGTGTTCAATGACGTCCTCACACCCGATGTCACCCCCATGTCATCCTTGACGTCACCCCGTTACTTGCACAATTGGTACGTGCACCCCTCTTGGCAGTGTTGGATCTGGACCTTTACAACAATGTATTAACATGTTTCATGGCAGTTACTCAAGAACAGTTTTTGTGTATATTATTATTTTATATGCACAAATGCAAAATAAAGCAAGAGCATAGCCATCAATATGAGAGCCCCAATCATCATGTCAGTATATGAACACATTTTATTTTTTCCATTAACATTTTTTATTGAGATATCAATTTGACCAACATATAATGACAACACATGCGTCATTTATAAATATGACCTCAAAATTAAACCATATATGAAAATTGCATCATTGCTCCATATTACCTGTCTATAATGTAGGTAAATCTCAATCATATATTGCTAAAGTCAAATAATGCCAGCTTAACATCAACAATCATAGTAACAAAAGGACAAACATGAACATATAACACACACAAGGGTGGAAGCATGGTGGACTGTAATGCCTAAAACACATTATTAATTGTGACACTAGTGAAAAGGAAGTCATCTTGTGAGGCTTGTGGTATATCCCGGAACCGTCATGCTGGCTCACGTAAGCAATAAGAGGGGCCCATTCCTGAATGTATCGTGCAGATTCTCCCCTAGATGCTGCATCTATTTTGTGCATTGCCACTACATACCAAATCCTACACCACCATTCTTTAATGGGAGTGGGGAGTTCCAATTCTTTGCTATGTCCATCTTTGCTGCAACTAGAAAATGGGTTATTAGTTTAGACTGTTTTGACCCGAGCTTGTAATACCCCTGCAGGTCTTCATCGCCTAACAGTATCACTAGTGGGTCCGTTACCAATTCTACTCTGATTATTGTTTTAATCTGAGCTAATTCTTCCTTCCAAAACACCTGTGTGACTGGGCATGTCCACCACAAGTGATAGAAGGTGCCTGTAGCAATGGAGCATCTCCAACACGTGGGCGCATATGCAGAGTTCATTTTATTTAAGTGTTCTGGGGTCAAATACCATTGTAGTAACAGCTGCACACCATTTTCCTTGAGATTAACTGATTTAGAGTATTTCCCTGTCCTAGTCTATATATTGTACCAGGTCAATTCATCTATGGGTCTCCCAATGTCTTCCTCCCATTTGACCATGTATGTGTGGGGCGATTTTAGAGTTATGAATTTTATAGATGGATGATACTAGGCCTTTTGGGGGGTCCCCAATAAAAAGGTCCTCAAACTGGGTAGTGTCTCGTACAACTTGAGCCACCAGCTTTGCGTTCGAGAGTCAATGATGGAGTTGAATATACCCATACCTATCTGTATCTAATACTAAGAAAGTTTGTTTGCATTGCTCAAATGATAGGGGTTGCTCGTTGTCAAATAATTGGCACATCCTAGCCAAGCCCCCCTCTATCCATCAAGTAAATCTCTCAGTGCTCTGTCCTGGGGGGAATTCCCAATTATTCCAGATTGCTGTGAGGGGGGACGGGAAGGTGATCATTCCATATCTGTGGGCTGCCTTTTCCCAGTACCCAAAAGTGGACTTGGTGGTTGGAAGCCCATACCCATGGTTCTTTCTAGTTCTCGAGGAACGCCAGCACCATTCGTGCATGGGACCAACTAAGGCAGATTGTTCTATAGATGCCCAGTGCTTGGTGTTATGCTGCGATTCTTAGCTTTCTAGTACTGGGGCAATTTGTGTTGCGTATAGGTAACTCTCTACATCAGAGACTGACAATCATCCCCTCTCTTTTGCAGCCATCAGCGTTCTTCTAGCCACTCTTGGGGGTCTGTTTCCTCAGACAAAGTTAAATTAATGCGACTGGAGCTCCTTAAGTGCCACTCTGGGGATCCAGATGGGCAATGCTTGAAGAATATATAATAGCCTTGGCAACATCGTCATCTTGACCGCTGCCATTCTGCCTTACCAAGAGATTTCCATCTTCCCCCACTTTTCCAAGTCTTGTTTGGCTGATGATAGGAGTGTCCGGTTATTAGCAGCGTATAATTGGTTGTACCGGGCAGTCAAAAAGACACCCAAATACTTCTGTGAGTTTGTTGCCCATGCAAAATCAAAGGTTCCTTTTAGTTGCTGAATAGCATTATGTGTTTTCGAGATGTTAAGTATAGGGGATTTTGTATAGTTAATCTTAAATCCAGAAACCTCCTGAAATCTCACTAATAAAGAAACTACATTGGAAAGTGTTTTAACTGTGTCCACCATATAAAAATGTAGGTCGTCTGCATACAATGCTATTTTATGTTGATACCCAGCCACCTCTAGCCCATGTATATTCTCTGTGGAGCGAACCACCCTCGCCAGGGGTTCCATAGATAAGGCAAAGAGAATGGGGGGATAACGGGCATCCCTGCCACGTACTTCTTCCCAGCTTTATTGGGTCAGGTAATACGCCATTTAGTTTAATGGTAGATGTAAGTGTAAAATTTGTGAGCACCCTTACGAGAAACCTGGGCCCAAAACCAAGCCCAGTCAGCACTTTGGACAGATAACCCCAGTCCACCTAATCAAAAGCCTTCTCTGCATCAATCTACAATACCACCATCACCTTCTTACACTGCCTGGCTAAGGTTATGACATCGATTGTTCTTCAGATATTATCATGGGTATACTGACCCAAGAAAAACACTGTCATACTGCACTAACACCTACTGGAAGCACAGAAGCCAGCCGGGTGGCTAGTATCTTAGAATAAATGCGCGCATCATAATTAAGGACTGCAAATGGCCGATAAGAAGAGCATTGTGTAGGGTCTTTGTCATCTCAGACGGAAGTAAATTGTGTACGTGATGCAAGGGGGATTCAACCTGTGACTGCTTTTGCTTCCACTAATTGCAAAACTAGATTTGGAATATAGCTACGTTATTAGCCCTGATTTGAAAAAGACACTTGTGTCGAAACACATGTTATCCACAAAGGGCAATACAATAAAGATATTTTACCTCACTAGCATTATGTGGAGCAATAATGTAAACGGTTTGCCAATTAGTGTTAGGTCTGATTCACCCATAGTGGAGGTAATGGTGCCTGTAGCTTCAAAGGAGTTGAAAAGGGGGGCAAGTTGGGGTGCAAGTATATTAACAAACTTTTTATAGAAGAGAGCCGTAAAGCCATCTAGTTTGGGGCTTTATCAGTGGGGAGGCCGCAAATTGCCTGGCTGATTTCTTCGATTGTAATGGAATTCTCTAACCCCTTCAACTCAACCTCTGCAATCCTCAGGATGTTAGCGTCCCTGATAAAATTCTCCTGGAGGGCCCCATCTAAGGTTTCAGCAGTGAACAATGATATATAATATTTGGATATAATACTTAATTTCTCAGGTTCCTCCAATGACAGTTTACCCTTTACATCTCTTAATCCCTTGATCGTATTTCTGTTCTTCTGTGCTTTAAGCTTATATGCTAGGACACAGGAGGCCTTGTCTGAGGTATTAAAGTAAAAGTGTTTTGTCTTAAGCAACTTGTGGGATATATCGTCTGCCCACAGAGCCTTTACCTCTGATCTAGCTATTGTAGTTGTCTGCATACTTTTAATTTACCCAATTTTAAATTTAGTTTCTCATTCCTGTAACTTCCTCTCAGCTTGATGCCTTTGGGCCATTAACGTATTTTTACGTGCAGAGGCTAAACTTATAATTTCCCCCCGTAATGTAGGTTTAAAATCATCCCATACGGTCGCTATAGGCACATCTCGATTCAGGTTATCCCGGAAATAGTGTGTAATGTTTTCGGAAATGGTCTCACAAACCACCGGATCTGTAAAACAAGGAGTCATTTAGTTTCCATAGGGTAGTTTTCCTAAATGAACACATTTTCATTACATGTTTCTCTCGGGGCAGCCAATGAAGAATTAACTGGGCTGCTGTGTGCAAGGGAAAAGAAGCAATAAAGAGGAGCAGCTTATCTTAGTTTTTACAAATACCAGCTCCGTTTTCTAAAGTTTGACATTTTAATAGATGTGTGCCCGCTCATAACCATGTGTGTAATTTTTTGGAATCCTAGGAGGTCCAAGACTTCTGAAGCATGTAGACAGTATAGGGCCTTATCAAAACAATCATTGATACAGAAACAACCACAACCCATCCGCCCTTTATATAAATGTGATTCACAGGAGCCTTAATGGTTGTGGCCGTTCAACCAATTCCCTCTTTAGTAACAACATATGCTTCGAGAGAACCCCATATAAGGCAAATATTGAGGCTCGTGAAAATCAATAACAGCAACTGTCCTCCTTTCCACAGCTACAAAAGGCTTTCACTTAGAAAGTTAATGAAAGAAAAGAAGGAACTTAACAGCAGATATTTCCACATCCCTTGTCTATGGGCCTCATCATGAGTTGGGCGGTAGCCCTTATATGTGGCAGTAACAGTGCTAGCACTGCTGCATTTAAGGGTCTGCCCAATCTCGAGTCTGGTGTGTTTCTCCAGCTGAGAGCTGGCGGTAAACACACCGGACAAATACCCATTTTCGGTGCAATTACTGCCAGAGGTATTACCACACGGTAATTGCACGACTAAAGTTCTCCATGGGTCCTATGGATCCAATGGAGAATGGGGAGTAACGGTTAACGCCGAACCCATGGTCCGGTGTCAAAAAGTCTTCACTATTATTGAAACCTGGATGGTTATCAACAAGTTAGCATTGAACAAATCCAAAACTGAACTTCTCGTTATTGGATCTTCACGTATATTGAAAAAACATGGGCCTAGTTATGATAGTTTTCAGCTAGGAGACAAAACTATCCTCCCGCTAAAATAAAAACGCTTGACCAGAGATTATAGTTTGGTCTCATCGTGTGCCTATTACATAAAATTATTGGCACACTTAAGACCTTTTATCTCCCTAGAAAACAAAGAGACCATTGCTAGAGCTATAATAGGATCCAAAATCGATTATTGTTCAAGTCTTCTATTAGGATTGGATAAATCCGATCTCAAGAAACTTCAAGTATGTCAAAATGGCGCTGTTAGAGTTGGTATGAAACTCAAGCGTAGAGACCATATTACACCAGCTAGACGGGCTCTACACTGGCTTCCAGTGGAGTCTAGAATCCAGTTCAGAACCCTTACGATTATACAAAAATCCCTACAGGATAAAATGCTGGATTACTTACAACAGCTCCCCCCTACAAGAACTAATGTAAGAACCCTGAGATCTAATACTCAGCTCCTTCTACTTGTTCCAAGATGTCGCACTGTAAAGGTGGCCAACTCAGCCTTTTTCGCTATTGGTCCCACAGTATGGAATGCTCTTCCCTTTGAGCTGAAAACCACTGAATCGCTGGAGATTTTTCTTTAAAATCTGAAGACCTATCTTTTTAATTATTCTGTTTTTACCTTGTCAGTGACTTTTTATTCATCTTAATCTGACTTCCTTGCTTTAGACTTCTATACATGTTTATTGTAATGTTCACTGTCTTGTAGCACACTCACGCCCTCGGGTCTATGGGCGCGCCATACAAATAAAATAAAGAAAAAGTAAAGTACAGGTGGTAATACCGCCAGACGGGTGGGCTCTAACGTAAATAAAGTTGTGCGATATCCCAGCCGGGATACTGCCCAACTCGTGATGAGGCCCTATGTCAGCAGCAGCAGCTTTCTCCAGAATCAACTTCAATAGCTCCTCGGCCTTCACAGTGTCCCAAAACATGTATTCTTTGTGTTTGCACATGACCCTTAACTTAGCAGAGTGAAGCATTCCTGCTCATACACTTTGAGCTAAGAAAGCTTTCTTAAGCGCCTTCAACTTTTTTCTTTTCTTTTCAGTTGCTGGAGCTAGATCTGGAAACATGAGGAATTCTATCCAGCAGTATTCCAAACTCCCTTTTGCGCTAGCCGCTCTCAAAATACTCTTCCAATCCCTTGCATAGGATAGCTTGATAATGAGAGTTTAACCCCCTTCCGATGCTGGAAACTTTCCAGAGTTGTGCTTTTTGAACTTATAAGACATATATATATATATATATATATATATATATATATGTTTGCTTTCGACTTCCAAGTGAAGCCTATCTGGGACGCAAAGAAAATCTGGTCATTGCCTTCTACTCTAGAGGGAGGGCAATGGTCCCGATTTGTTTCGCCACCACACCGTTTCCAGATATGCCAGTCTGCTTTCCATGGCGTTATTCCCCCTATTGTTTTCATGTCTTTACCCATCTGTTTCACTGTTGCAATTTTTTGGGCACCTTGCTGGTCCAACTCTGTGGTTTTCTGCTCCAGGATAGTTAGGTTGCTTTCTCATTTAATTTATCAAACGTATTCTCAAGACGTGAAATGGCGTTTTCAATGCGACTCAATGCCAATGCTGGCAATAATGGATCCTTTGAGGGCAAAGTAGTTCTGGGCGATTCCTTGCCAGGTTGCCTAGTGCTGAAGTCTGAGTCAGCAGGCTTATACTTTTTTATTTGGTTTTATTTTTCCGCATTGCCATCATTATGAGATAAACTATGGTAATGACCAGTACATATAGGTGCTGTCTAGAGGTTGTGTTGCTGCTTTAACATGTCAACATTGTGATCTGTCAGCGGTCTGGAAGGTGCTTATCCCCAAATGTAGAGCACACACCTACCTTCCTGTGAGGCCAACTAACACTGGCATGGGTATGTGCTTCAGAGAAGGTTTAACTGCCTTTGCCAACAGATTATATATATGAGTTTCATGAGCTGTATTGACGTATATTAAACAGACTCAAAAGCTATGTCCATAAGATGTTATGCCATAAGATCTCATGCATGCTCAGATTGAATGTCGAGACTGCACCTTTACAAACAGCCACAGCCAGACTTTCTAAAAGATTGTAGTCCAGGAACCCACATGCAAGCACAGTCTCAGGTTTTGATGTAACAGAGGACATCGAAACAGCGGAGGGGCCCTAAGCACTTATGGGCACATAGTCCTTAATAGCCACAGCAGCAGAAACAACTTCTCAAAGAGGATGGTTCATCACCACCGAGAATGCTGGTTTTCAGGGTGAGAAAAGCCCCTGTCCATTGAATATCCAGCTAGTAAAGAGCTGAATTGCATGCAGAGGGCAAGGGAACATGGGGTCACCGATCAAGCCCCTGAACGCCAAAAGCTTGCGGTAGGCATGGGAAGGGGCTCCAGAAGCTGAGCTGCTCCTGCATCCTCAGCAGCACTCCACTGCTGTGGGATCCACCATTTTCTCTATGTGCACTAATATGCTCCGGGCGCACTTCAAAGACACAGCCTGCGGGTCCCCAATCTGTCTTTTTGATTTTGTCCTGGTGGCCATCTCTCCCTGCTTCCCTCTGCCTTTCCTGACTGTAATCTATAGCCATCCTGCACAATAACCACTTGGTAAGGAGTCTTAGGGCCTGGTTGGTGCATTGTGGAGGGATTTATGAGTGTTGTACTTGGATTACCAATCCGTTTTTGGCTTGGTTTGGTGCCTTTGGAGGAACTTGTGTGTTTTCCAATTCGTATTTTGGCCTGGTTGGTGGGTTTTTTATGGGTTTATCTGTGTTTGTGTCCTTTGATTTCCAATCTGTTTTTGCGCGGTCCGCATCTAGAGTTCATTGTCTTTGTGTTGAAGCCCTTTGTTTCTTGACTTTTTTTCCTTTCCCAACCAAACCCCTTAGCAATTGATTTGGGAATTCTGGTGTTTCTTTGCTTTTGTCTTGGAGGCCATCTCCCCCTGCTTCCCTCTGCCTTGCCTGACTGTGATGTGTAGACATCCTGCACAAGAACCACTGGGTAAGGAGTCTTAGGGCCTAGTTGGGGCTTTATGGAGGGATTTGTGAGTGTTGTACTTTGATTTCCGGTCCTGATGCATCCTGAGGTGAGGGCCCACCTACCTGCTCCTAAAAACTCATTGGACTTTTTAATTTACTTTCATGACCCAATCTCATGCCCTGGCCGTAACTGTAGCACTCCCAGATCTGTCCCCTGTCCTCATCCCGCCCTCTTCCTGCCACGTGATTGGTGTTTTCCTCCTGGAAGCTGCCTTCGTAAAACAGAGGAAGATAGGGCAGTCGGCGGCGGGCCACAAGGCATAGGGCAGCCTTATTCTGGGCAGCTCTCATTCCCTGTTGGCTTCTGTTCACCCATGGACGCCTGACAATACACCCTACACTGACAGTACGGTAAGGTGGTACGGCGGGGAGCCCTGCCATTACTGTGCTCCGATAAAACCCTGTCACTTTTATTGTCCATTAGTCTGGGGGAGCTCTAGATAGCAACTGTGTTAAACCCTGTTGTTCTCCTTAGGTAGCCAGCGTTGCACTTAGATGATCCCTGGGGCGGGCAGTGTATTGCACCTGTGTGCACTTTGGGAGTCGGCAGTGCGCTGCTCTCAGATGAATTCTGGGGGTAAGCATAATGTTGCACTTAGGAAGATCAGCCATGGGCCACATTTAGAAAGAATTTTGAAGATTAGCCTTGCGTCACACGTAGCAGAACTGTGAAGATTAGCCATGCATCACATTTAGAAAGAAATGTGAAGATCAGCCATGTGTTACATTTAGAAAGAATTGTGAAGATTAGCCATGTATCACATTTAGAAAAAATCATGAAGATTAGCCATGCGTCACACATAGCAGAATTGTTAAGATTAGCCACGCATCGCATTTAGAAATAATTGTGAAGATCAGCCATGTTTTACATTTAGAAAGAATGGTGAAGATTAGCCATGTGTCACATTTAGAAATAATTGTGAAGATCAGCCATGTGTCACATTTAGGAAGAATTATAAAGATTAGCCATGCATCACATTAGCAGATTAATCTTCGTCCACTCAGCAGCACAGTTTGTGTCTATTAATCCTTGCTGCCCACAGAGGGGCTTGTGGGAGTAGCTAATATATTCCACTTAGGAATTTTGTGGAAGTGGCTAGTGTGTTGACTTGGAGAGGTTGTGGGGGTAGCCAGTGTATTGCGCTTCATAGAATTGGAGGGTATCATTGGGCATCATCACGAGTTTGGGGGTAGCCCTTAAATGTTGCGTTAGCGCTGTTACCGCCGCATTTAAGGGTCCACCAAATCACGGCTTTGGCTGTTTTCCCCCTAGCTCTGAAGGGGGAAATCTGCTGAGAATTTGCCGATTTTCGGGAAATCCGCAAGCAGTAAAAGCGCAAAATTTCCCCATTGAGCCCAATGGGGAATAGGGAATTCCCGAATGGGCTCAATGGGGAATGGGCAATACCTGTTCCGCCAAACCCGTGATCCGGGCTAATAACACCAGCGCTATTAGTGCCGGCGTTACCGCCTAACTCGTGATGAGGCCCATTGTGTTGCAGCAGGTTGAGTTCTGAAGACATACTTGGAAGAACTTTGAAAGTAGCCAATGTACTACCACACTGCTCCCCTTAAACATACCTCCCAAGTACTGTACACACCCTATGGGCTAGCCAAATTATAAACAAACACACACCCAACATAACTAACACTTGCATACAATAATCAACTCAGACACTGGACCTTTCCCCTATGGGTATGTTGGGAAGGAGTGAGGGTCTTCCCACCCCCTTAGACAATACCGAATGAGAAATAAACCCTAAGAGACCACATCCAGAGAGCAAGGGGGAGGGTGCACACATAGAGGAGAGTGTGCAATCACCTTAGTGCATGCATTGCAAGCTAAATGATAGATGCAGGTGTAAACGCCATCTTGGAAAGTAGCAGCCATCTAAGAAGTTAGGCCCAAGCACGGCAAACAACACTGTGTGTTAGTATTAGACCATCTTGCATTAGCGTGAACACCACACCCATCCTGGCCATGTTTCACAGATCCACAACCTTCTCCAGTGTTCAGAAAGTTACAGGCCCTCGCGCCCTGGACAGAATGCATTCTGCAAGGTCATGAGAAGGGAGCAGAGCATCTCTTGGCAGTACCATCGCACAGGACAGATAGCAAGGCCTTCCTGTCCCGATCGATCCCCACACGAGAAATACACCTTTGGCATGCTTTTATCCAATGACCCCACATGCCACGGCACCGTCCAAATCCAGACACCGACCATAAAACCTTGACACCCCTCGATCGATCACTAAGATCCGAATGCAAGACTATCGTGCCTTCAGAAATGGGTCACATGATTTGTTCAGCGAGGGGTAGGGTAACATCAAAATTATAGCCTAAAACTAAGGTGGAGGACCTTGGGAGTTGCTGATCTCTCTGAGAGCGAGATCTCTCCCCCAAGCCCATCCCTGTATCTGCCAGGTGCTTATTGCAATGATAAAATAACATTTTTAGTGGGTATGACATCCTTTCATCGCAGGATGTTTTTTGCATGTTTTTTTACAGCAGATTTTTTACCGAAAAAAAAACAAATCGTAATTTTTAGGGTGTTTACAAAAATATAGATTTGAGGTGTGAGTGTTCGGGAATATATAAAAAATGAAAGGGGATCAGGGATTTGTGGGGGGGAGCCCCCAAAAAATTAAAAATAAGAAATTTGATGAGTGTTTTCATTTAAAAATCTGTGGCAAAAAACCCAGCGAATAAACATCCCACGATCAAATGACATGGAACCTTGTTAGTTTTAGTAGCCAATTAATTGATAGGCCAATTTCACCTCGGATAGCGCCCACGTGGATGGAGATGAACAGATGATGATGGACCAATGGCCTGGCATCCCATATGGAGCAGGCTATATGTATATATCTCATCCAATTAGGAGCGAACAATTGTACTATATATGATTATGTCATCAGTGACGTTATTTGTGCTTATAATGTGCTTCACGTACCTACCGAGCTCAGAACGTTTGGCGGCAGCAGAGTTCTTTGCTAATGCATTTATATTTTGTAGAAATAAATACTTGTTACTCTTTCAAGCGTGTCTTGGGCCTTTTTCCCTACCAGGATGTATTTTTTCTCGTGTGAGCGTGCAGGGGGGTACCTTCAGATACAATAAGCCAGTGCGCCTGATCCAACTACTAGTCAAACTACACATGAAACACACAAAACACACACCCAACATAACAAACATTTGCATCCAACAAACAATCCATTCACAAATCCAACAAACAACCCAGACACTGGGCCCTATCCTTACGGATACAACAAGCCAGTGAATACAATCAATTCATCAGCAAGTCAACAAGCACAGTTGCCAGTTTCTCTTTGGTTCTGGACCTATCCTATCACTCTTTCCTCACTAACGCACTCTGCCCTCTTTCTTGCAGAGCCACGTGAGTGCCAGGAGTCCATGCCAATGGTAACGGTGCACGGTATAAAACAAGTTAACATAGCATAGCATAATCATTGTTTGTGTCAATACAGGTGTTCAACATGTAGCCTATTTTAAGAGTTAGCAACCCTACCTGCAGGAAGGCCCGCAAGGCTTAATACAACATGGTGGCGGATGACCAAAGATCCGTTTTCTCATGAAAAGTATTCTCTAGAAATAGATCAAAGAAGGAACAAACTTAAGATGACTATCGGACATATAAATAACACTATTGCATGGAAGGATCAGCCAAAACAAATAATAGAATTGAAAAAGGTATACCGTAACAGGCTCTGGCATTATAGGCGTTGTTTAGTAACAGAGTTCCTCAAATAATCAAAAAATAGTTGTGGCTGCAGACTCTCGAGTGGGGAACCATCCCAAAGAACAGGTCAATGGGCCATGTTTGTTCACGTAGAGGGGCGACCATGAACTATTTTTTGATCTTTCACTATATCCTTCCCCCTCGCTGGCATTAGCTGGTTGTGTGCCCATTTCATTAGATCAGTATTTTGGCTCTCAGTCAACACTTTTCGATGGCTAAATAGTGGCAGGTTTCACAAGTTGTCCTTGCTTCTTTTTGTGAATTTAGTACATTGCTCTGTGGAGAAGGTGAAGTGAGGTGAGGGTGGGGCAATCGCATGTCCCCCAGTATTGGCACACAGTCTACACCATCAAAATTGGCTCCATCCTACTTCTGAAGGCATCCCAGGACTTCTGGGAAGAATATGACGTGTAAGTATACACCTGCAAGGCTAAATGGGCACCAGTGTAGGCCTTTTTTTAAAGTGGCATCTGCCTTTTGATCCACTAAGCCGCTCTGAACTGCTTTTCCAGCTACCACAGATGGGCTCCTTCCCGAACTGTCCAAAACAGGGTCAATGTCCACAAACTCTGGCATGGAGGATTCCTCTCCCCTCAACTGATACAATACAGACATAAAATGGGGTACTGCAATCCACTCCTGGTCATTCCACTCCAACAGAATATTGTCCTTGGTACTGTAAATGGAAAACACACCTAGCTTGGGAGAGTTTTTAAACTACCTGACCTTTGGGCCCCTGTCGTCCCAGGTGACTCCTGTGTAGCAAGCCCAATACTATCGCTCATCTGCATCAATACCTATGCAGGGGCCTCCTTGTCCAGATATATGCCAATAGAGTTGCTGTCCTCATCCATGGAACCAAACTCACAGGCATAGGAAGATGACGAAGATGGGGATTCCTTCCATTTTCTGTTCGCCTTCTTGCGCCCCTGAGTACCCTTCAAAGGCTGTTGCACAATCTACTGCACCCTTTTTCTAGAGACAGAGAACCACCTCTTATGCCTCTCTTACCTTCTCAAAGCTGGGGGAGGGTAGATGCCTCTAACTTTCCTGTAAAAGCCAGTTGACATGCTTCAGCTGAGTGGTCCTCTTCTTCCCAATCGGTACACTGGATTATCAAATAACGTATGTACCCTGTGGAAACACAGACCAGCAGTACAGAACCACCGCTATAGCCAGTAGTTGGCATGCAGCCCACCAGTCTGAAAAGCACTGCTTCACCGCACACTAGTGTGATGGGTCATAAATGCGAGGCAGATAACCTTTGGATGATTTGTCAAAATAGGCCATTTTATTAAATCATAAAGGTTATCAAAACGCCTCACTATCCCTACTCTAACGAGGAACTCGCTGCCTATCAAAACTAAAGGAAAACGCTATAGGATATCTGGCCCTCACACTTAAACAAATACATGAAGAAATATATGGCAATTCATAATAACAAAATATTCTGTTTCTCTTGGTAACCTGGTTGAACTCCCCTTCCCTAGGTTTCAAGATTATTTGTTTGTATTTTTTTGTATTTTTTCATTTATAAAGCTACCAAACCCGTAGGCATCAGGGCACTGTTACAGAAACCAGTTACATGCAGAGATAGTAGTTACAGTAATTACAGGTAAACACCAGCAAATTGCATGCAGATCACTTGGTAGCTATTTTTTTGACACCATAATCTCCTGGTTGGATCTTGTGTGGGCTGCATTGTTTTAAAAGAACATCCATGTTTGGAGAGCTCTTTGGAAGATCCAATAGGATTCTTCAGCTCTCAATGCTGGTGGAAGGGAGTTCCATTGTTTGGCTGCTATGGACAGAAAGCTGGATCTTCCTGCTTTTTTGCATTTGAATTTGGCCAAATTTTTTTTGGGGGGAATACGGTGTTCTAGTGGAGACAACCTTGGAGATGTTCTGGGAGAGGTAAGGAGGGTGAGACTTGTAGATGCATCTATGGGTAATGGATAAGGTTTTGAAAATGATCCGTTCTCGAATTGGGGGCCAATGCACAGTTCTGCATGCGGCGGATATCTGTTCAGATTTTGGAATGTTGAGGGTCGCACGGAGAGCATTTTTTTGTATGGTCTGTAGGTTTCGGAGGTTGTGTGCAGTGGTACCAGCCAAGGGCACATTGCAATAATCCAGCCTGGCGCCGAAGACAGCGCGTGCAATAGTTAGGCAGCTGTCTGTGGTTAGGAAAGGTCTGGAGGCGTTGCTCAGTTTCATTGTGTAGACTGCCAAGGAGGAGATGGCGTTTACTTGGCGTGTCAGTGAGAGGGTGGCATCGAGATAGACCCCTAACATTTTCACTGAGCCAGAGACTGGGATCTGTGTGCCATCAATTTTAAAGGCTGTGTATTTAGGGTCAGGCTTTTTTAGGACTGCTGATAGCCCAACGAGAAGGAACTCCATCTTTTCGTCATTAAGACAGACGCCATGCATCGCCATCCATGACTGGATGGTCGAGTGTGCCACATCAAGTGTTTTTGCATCTATAGGATGATTTCCAGTGAGGGGTAAGAGAATTTGTGTGTCATCGGCATAGTTGGTGTAGGCTATACCAATGGAGTCTAGAAGGTCCAAGAGTGGCTTTATAAAGATAATCTAGAGTGTGGGCCAGACACATGAGCTTTGGGGTACCCCACAATTAATGAGGGCCAGAGGAGCACAGGCATTCGTAGAGAAGACTCTCATGACTCTTCACTCTAAGAAGGAGGCAATCCATGACGTGGCTTCGGGTGAGAAGAACATGGAGGTGGTGAGATGGTGGCGCGCACCGCAGCAAGTACCCTCAAGTACCGCTTGGCTGCTCACTCTCTGCGTTGCAAGATTCAAGAGGACTGCCTTTTCGTTTTTCAGAGCTTTCCTGGACTTGCTTCTTGCTACTTTAAACTGTGTGCACGTCAACATCCAGCAGGCTTTGTGACACACCCCCTAGAAGGCGTGTATAAAGCAGGGAGGCCCCGCGCACCGCGCCACGTACCCTCAAGTACCGCTTGGCCTCTCACTCTCTGCATTGCAAGATTCAAGAGGACTGCCTTTTCATTTTTCAGTGCTTTCCTGGACTTGCTTCTTGCTACTTTAAACTGTGTGGACTTCAACATCCAGCAGGTGAATACTGCTAGGTTGATACAAGGACTATTATATCATTTTAAATTGTATTATAATTGTATTTTCCTTGTTTTGTGTAGGCTTTTTGACACACCCCCTAGAAGGCGTGTATAAATCAGGGAGGCCGCGCGCACTGCAGCAAGTACCCTCAAGTAACGCTTGGCCGCTTAGCCGCGGAGCTGCGGTGTTGCGTCATAGCGCTTTCTGTCTTTTTGTTTCATTTTGCTCCCGTGAATGTTTAGCATCACAACACAATATTAGTGCCCAACCAAGTTAAGGTAATACACTATATTCGTGAAATTCACTTTTGAAAAGTGAGATCGAAGTGTGTAAAATTACAGTTTGGTAACCTTTCATGCGTTCCTATACACTTTAATCCAGCATGCCCGATTTACCTGAACTCCCTTTGACTCCCACGCCAAAGCCAGTAAAATCCACAGCGAAAACAAAACGTGTGTCAACTCTTAAATCTATAACGCTTACACCTGTGTCAAGAACTCAAAATCTTGATCAAGACATACGCACCTTCTGTGCGCTGCCGAAAAATAACGATGACCCAGTAGCGCTCGATTCTCAACACGTGGAAATTATCAGGAATCCGGATACAGAGAAAAGTCAAGAACAACAAATTGGCGAGCAAATCATTTCTGTCAATACTCTTCTACAAACACTGCAATAAAGAAAAACAAAAGGCGCAATTAACTTTGGTGGAAGAAATTGCAGAAAACGATGAAGTATTCTCAAATATTTCAATACATGCAAGCATTACAAACATAAACTCATCTTCAATTTCAATTTCCCCTGAGTATCGGGCACCTTGCTCAATGGACTCCACCATTTCACTTGCTGCATCATTTATTCAACTGACTCCACAATGGCATCTTGCAACGGTGGAGCAATCTGCGGTTTCTACTGCCAATGGCCTATTTGAAATCACCTTAACAGCCGTAAACACAACGATTAAAAGTCTTCAAAAGATATTCGAGTCACTCGAACTGAAATTAAAACAACAATCACCTCAAATTGAGGAAATCGTAATGTGGATAGAATCACATTCTTTTGTGTCGAATTCTCACAACTTGGAATAAATTTCCAATGAAAATGGTGATAATGGACATCAACATGTTCAACTCCCCAAGCTAGGCGACGTCACAACAGCTTTGCTGATATGCTCACAAATAATACGTCCTGTTGAATGCTGCGACGTTGTCAACATTGATCCAAATTCATCTTGGATTAGTGTTGATCAACCATTGACCAACCCTCATCAAGCCGCCGCTTTGGAACCATACGAAGTCTTCAGTAAATGCTCTCGCATCACAAATCGTCCGAGGCATTTAATCTCAAAACCATACCAAAACAATAACAAGCCACGAAGATCGGCGAAGGTGAAATCGCGGATTCCAACTGTAGACCTAACACAAGCTGCAACAATTATAATCCCTTCTTCCATAACTCCAACACAAGTTGCATCAATTGGAACTCAGCGTCGGTAGCCGCAACATTGACTCAAACGATAAGCACATCTGAGCAGAAGGCAATTAACGAGGATGCACAACAACCTTTAATAACAAGACTCCCGCATGCTCACTCACCACTGAATGCATTGGTGGCCATTGTAGAAAAATGGCTGAAGAACAAACCAATGCACAAGTGAATTTGACGGGCCAGAAGAAAACTGCAAGTCCTTACACACTTGACTTGCCAACACCACCTTTACAAGAAACTCCAGAGCAGCACTACATCAAAGAACGCGCTGATCAAATCAAAGCTGCTGTGGACGAGTACTTATTTCAGCAGCTAAATAATTGCAAATTAGTAGTTCCTACGAAGACGGCTATGGTGGAAACTCCTTCACAAACTCCTGATAGGGACTGCGCATCAAGAGCGAAACTTGATCAACCTATGGCTCAAAATAATTATACACCGGTGAATCCAATTACCGCACATAATGAAGCACAGAATTGGAAATTAGAAAAATATAGTAGACCAGAGCAAACTACTGAAGACAAAAATGAAAAACAACCAAAGAAAGAAATTAAAAAAAACAATTTCCCAAAATACCATACTCTCATACTCAACTGTCGGAATGCTCCATATGAAAAATACGACCTGTGCAGATCCAGTATTCTAAATATCTTCAACGAATTACATGAATTAGAAGACATCTCATCGGCAGACCTCGACCAGGTTGAATTCCTATGCGATAGCAATCTCTCAATTGTGCGATTGTGGGTTAAATCCAGCTTAGTATTAAACACACTATGGAGAGCCAAAATGGCACTTTTTGAAATAGGTTTTTTGCTAGCCCAAGATCCAGAAAGAATTAATAATGCAACCAACGTTCAAATACCATCAAAAATCAACCTCAAACAGTCAGACCAGTACAACCAGAGTGCCAATGTGCTTTTTGTAAATTATCTCCAAAAACATAACCATTACCAATTGCAACAACATGTAATGTTTCCTTGGCCTCCTGGAATTCCAGAGGGAATAGTCACTTGCAAACTGAACAACATAATGGTCTAAATAACTTTGATATTGTGGCCCTCCAGGAAACCTGGATGATAACGGCGCCGATGTGAGACAATCACATATTAGCTTTTATACCTGCGATCCCCTCAGCAAAAGGCCGACCAATTGCAGGCTTACTAGTTGCTGTCAAAAGTTGTAAAGGCTTCACCCTACATGAATGGGCATCTCCAAATAATTTTATGCAGGTGGTAAAAATCTCAAAAGGCAACATAGATATAGCCCTGCTTAATCTATACAGAAATTCGGCTGCAATTTCTGACAACATCTTTTATAGAGATCTATCTAGTCTGCTAGAAATGGTAGCCAAAGCACCTAAAATCATGGCAACCATAATTGCTGGTGATTTCAATCTGAACAACATGACATCAAACCCCCGGAATAACTTCCAAGAAATCAGAAGAGGGCAAAATTTCATGAAAGACTGGAATCTGAACATGGCGAATAGCTCTTTGCCCTGAGATATACCATCAAAAGCGACCTGGCAAAGAGGTACCTCCATAAGCACCATCGATTATACATTTCTGTTTGAAGAACTATTTATGAAGGCTTCTAGATTCGAGATCCTGAAACAAACAGCGAGTGATCATAACATATTGCTCCTTACTTGGCCGTGGGAAGATTGCATTCACCGACAGCATCAACAGTGGATGACAGCAAACTTAATAATTAATAATGCTAGTACCCGGTTAAAATGGACTCAGGACAAGTTAAAATCATTGAACAAAATCTTGCAAGCGCACGAGGCACTTCCAACTTATGAATCGTATCTCAATGTGCTGGTGTTGTTCAAGAATGTACACAACGTACATGATCTTTGCTCTAAAAAACACAAACAGACATGACAGCCAATTGCACTATGCAAAGACAAGCCATAGAAGGGCGCTAAGAGCGACTCGTAAACTCCCGCCGAACGAAAGACAGAAAGCCATGAGTGCTATCAAATATAAATACAAAAATTGGATTCGAGCACATAAGAACATCATGTTCCAAAATGATAGTGAAAACTTCATGTCATTGATAGCCAGCAAAAATACAACACAAATATGGGCGTTATTGAACGAAATGCCAGGTCAAAAGCAAGTCGATACACAGATGAATGGTGTATCCGAAGCCCAATGGATAGAACACTATACAGCTTTATATCAAGATGAGAAATTTAACGAATATCAGTACATCATGCAATCCAAGTCATCATGGAACATAGAATGTTCAATAGACATTATCGAAGAGCTAATCACCAAATCCTCATCATCTCGTGCTGCAGGACCAGATGGCCTGACGAATTATATGATGAAAGAACATCCGAGACAATGGGCCATAATACTTAACAACATATTTCAACAGATTATACGTACACAAACCATTGCAACATCATGGTGTACATCGCTCTTCGTCCCCATTTTCAAAAAAGGAGATCGTGGGGTGCCGTCTTATTATCATCCCATAGCGCTCCTCGATGCCCCTGGAAGAATCTTCACTCGCCTAGTGCTGAGAGATTTTAATTGTTTTACCAATGCAGCGCAGCAACGAGATCCAAATCAAACGGGATTTGTTGCAGGAATGGGGACGGCGATCAATTTGATCATAATAAATGCATTAAAAAAACAAGCCCATTACAGCAAAACACCTATATACTTTGCATTCATCGATTTGCAAGCCGCATTTGACTCCGTTTCAAGAGTCAAATTAATCAAAAAACTTATTGAAGCCCAATGTCCAGCGACTTTACCTGACATCATTTACACCCTACATTCTGCAACGTCAGTACAGATTAGACTTTCGATAATGGGTCTTTTGTCTTCATCTATCAAAACTGCGAAAGGCTTGAAGCAAGGCTGTATACTTGCGTCTGCCCTATTCAATTTTTTTATTCAGAATATAAAAGCGACCTTTAATGACGTGGACTCAGACTCGCCTAAAATGAATAAGGTGGCTATACAAGCTCTCTGGTATGCGGACGATCTCGTCCTCATATCAAAAACTCCTAGCGGGCTTCAAAAACTCCTCACAGCCCTTACTCAATACTTTGATAACAACGAGCTCACTATAAATCTGAATAAATCACAAATTGTTTTATATGTTCCTAAAGTTTCCTCGCACAATAGAATGGCCTGGAAAATCAAAAACGTTAATCTGGAGATTGTACCAAATTATACTTATCTGGGTCTTGCCTTTGATGATAAACCAATTGCCAATACACAAATATCCATTGTTGCAAATAAGGTGACCCCAGCCATATCACAAACCAGGCTGATATTATATAAATTCGGCAAATTTTTCATCACAGCTGCAATTCAATATTGGCGGCAGAAAGTTACTCCAACTCTCCTATATGGTCTTGAAACAGGTGTCTTTATCAAAGACCCCTTTTTTGAAAAATTAGAAGCCAAATTTTGGCGACAAATTCTGGGAGTTCGTCAATGCACCCCCCAGTGTCATGATCTCTGCTTCCAAAAGATCAGGACTTGCCCGACTCCCTTGGAAGCAGACCCATAACCCCGGTTCCGAGTGCCAGCCAGTCCCAATTGGGACCTTTTGGACCCTGTCCTGGCGCCAGTGGCACCAGGCTCATAAAGATGCCCAGTCCCAGCGCTGGAAGCGCCGGGCTCATAATGCTTGGGTGGACTTACCTGCAGCAGACCATGCTGCTTACTTACCTGCCAGTTGAACCCCTGATCCTCTTCTGTTTGGGACTACTTTTCCTGTTGGGTGGGGCAGGAGCCACTCCCTAGGTTCAGAACACTGGAACTCTTCTGGAAAGCAGGAACTCTTTTCTTACCTAGGCGTGGCTGTGGAAGGAGACACCTAAGCACTACAGGAGGCTATTTAAACCACACCCGATGGATGAATCTTGCTTTGTGTTATTCTGCATTCTCTGCAGCAGAACGCTCATCGTGTCTTCTGCTTCTGATCCTGGGCCTAAGGGAACAAAGGCTTACCATCCTGGAATCCAGTCTTCAGCAGCACCTGTAAAGACAAAGAAAGAACAGGTTAGCACTACGGTCTTCAGTGGCAGCGCATCTCTTGCCTAGTCCATCGGCTGTCACCAACGCCTTGCGCTGCATTCTGGCATCTGAAAGACAAAGGCTTACCTACTCTTCGCATGCTCCGGAGGTCTTCGCACTGCATTCCGGCATCTGAAAGACAAAAGCTTACCAGCTCTTCGCACGCTCCGGAGGCCTTCGGTGCTGCATCCCGCATCTGAAAGACAAAAGAAGGTGCGTTTAAAGACATTGGGCAACTGTATTACTCACGTGCCATTACTCCTTCCCACGCCGAATCCAGTGGGTATTCCAGCACCCTTCAGCTTCTCTAAAGCTCCGAACTTGTACCTGCAAGATAAAAGGGACAGTTAGTGCGCATCGTGAAGCAGGCTACAAGCGCTTACTTACGTGCTTCCAGGCGCTTCTATTCCTCACGCGGGTTCGATCCTCAACTCTCATCAGCCCGCCATCCGCCATCGCCGGAACCCTGCAAAACAAGAGATATCATTACAAAAGACTTTTAAGACATTTGAAGTGCCCAGAAGTTACCGTTCGTGCAGTTAACGACGGATAGCAGTCCTCTGAGGTCAAGAGGCCTGCACCCTTATCCAGTGAAGAAACTGGTTACGGCACCCTGCCCCGAGGCAGATGGAGAGCTCGGCGTTCACTTACCTAAGGTGAGGGCGTTAACCTTTGGGGTTCTACAGGAGAAGAGAAAGGGAAGAGGAGAGAGGCACCCAATAACCCCAGTTCATTAATCCCATATTTTCTATCTGCAGACATCTTACTCTTCGAGTCAGACATACAGTGCACAGAGGTCCAGCCCAAAGAGCCAACCGTGTGTTACACATCACCTTTGAAGATACGGCATTCACTAAGTCAAGACCGGCGCCTCTGCGGGAATCAGGTGAGCGTTACAGAACACAAAGCCTACCGCAAAACTCCCACCCAGGCGCTATGGAAACCTCGGATACCGACCAGCTAGCCCAGTTACTTGGGGAACTAAGAGCAGAAGTGCATGCAGCCCGTCAGGAAACGAATGCTCTAAGAAGGGAACTGATTATTTCCAAGGAGCGAACAGACGATCTCGCTAGACAATTGCTACAGTCACAAGCCGGACAAACTCCGTTACCCGCATCAGGGGCAAATCTTCCTTCAACATCCTCTACGAACCCAGTGCAGATCAACCTACCTGGGAATGTACCTCTGGCTCCGCCCGAACGATTTTCTGGTGACCCAAAGAGGTTTGCAGTATTTATTAATCAGTGCCGGTTGCACTTCTTATGCCGGCCAGCAGCCTTTCCAACTGATCAAGCTAAGGTAGCTTTCGTGCTTTCGTACCTTAGTGGCAATGCGGCAGACTGGTCGATCCCTCTAGTTAATCAAGATGATCCGGTTCTCCATGATTTTCGAGCTTTTCAGCTCAGTATGGAAAAACTGTTTGCAAGACATTCACAGGGGCAGGCCTTGGACAATGAGCTCCTTTCATTGCGACAAGGTAATCAAGACCTTTTGGCTTATATTGCGTCTTTCAACAGACTGATAGTGGAAACTCGATGGCCTGAGAACAAAAGGATTACGCTGTTTTATAGAGGTCTTCGCGGAGAGCTCAAAGATGTGTTAGCCCAAGTAGTGAATCCCCCGCAAGACTGTTCGGACTATATTGACTTAGTCGTTCAAATTGACCACAGACTGCAGAACAGGAAGGCCGATCGTTCCAAGTTTGATGCTCGGGTATTTTCCAAACCACCAACTCCTACCAAAGGAGTAGACTCCGGGGAACCCATGCAAATAGGGGGCCTGAAAGGACCACTAACACAAAAGGAGCGGGAAAGGAGAAAACAGCTGCAATTATGCCTCTATTGCGGAAACTCGGGGCACTTTCTTCGAGACTGTCCGGTGAAACCAGCCAAGAAGGCAGTAGGAGCTGCAGTTACCAGGGTCACAAACTCTGAGCAGGGAAACGACCTCGCCCGACAAGAATAGAGGTCCTCTTGCCGAGCGTTAAAACCCGTTCCGTGACCTCGCATTTCGTGATACCTATGGTCCTCATTAGGCCTGAACATCCGGATCGATTACATGCGATTGAAGCTTACGTCGACAGCGGTGCCATCGGCAATTATGTGGATCATGAAATGGTTTTGAGGATGAATCTGACTCTTTGTCCAAAGGCTGTAAAGGACGTCATTACTACGGTGGATGGTACGGAGATAGCCTCCGGACCAGTAACGCATACCACCCAAGAAGTGACGCTAGTAAGTCAAGATGGACACCATGAGAAGATCGTGTTCGATGTGATCAAGGCCCCTCAGTTCCAGATTATTCTAGGAATTCCTTGGTTAGAGAAGCACAATCCTCAGATCGATTGGCGAGCAAGAACGGTTCAGTTTCCAGAATGTGTCTCTACTTGTCACCCTCGACCTGGTGTTGCACTGACAGCAATTTCCTCGGAGGCTCCCCAGTTACCTCCTGAATACCTAGAATTCCAAGATGTTTTCCGGAAGGATCAGGCTAACTCTCTACCTCCTCATAGGTCTTATGACTGCCAGATAGACCTGATACCTGGATCTACTCCTCCTTGTAGTAGAATTTATGCCCTCACCGAGCCTGAGAATCTTCACCTCCGACAATACCTGGATCAATACCTAGGGAATGGGTTTATTCGTCCTTCCAAGTCCCCTGCTTCCTCGTCTTTGTTCTTCGTTCCAAAAAAAGAAGGGGACCTTAGAACTTGTATAGATTATCGCGCCCTGAACCAGATCACTGTTAAGAATAGATATCCGTTACCTTTGATCCCTGAACTCCTGGACCAAGTCAGAAAAGCATGCATATATACAAAGCTGGATCTTAGAGGAGCCTACCACTTGGTACGAGTAAAAGAGGGCGATGAATGGAAGACGGCCTTCCGCACCAAGTATGGGCTATTTGAATATCAGGTCATGCCCTTCGGACTTTGCAATGCCCCGGCCGCCTTTCAATATTTTATGAACGATGTCCTCAGAGAGCTCATAGATGTGTGTGTTGTTGTTTACATTGACGACATCATCGTTTATTCTTCATCGGAAACTGAACATCGGAAACACGTGAAAATGGTCCTCGAGAGATTGCGTCAACACAAACTTTTCGCTAAGTTGGAAAAATGTGTCTTCAACGTGACTGAAGTTGAATTCTTGGGATTCATATTATCACCTAGCGGAGTGCGTATGGATTCAAAGAAGGTCGATGCAATTCTCAAATGGCCATCGCCATCCTCCGTAAAAGGTGTTCAAAGCATGTTAGGCTTCGCTAACTTTTACCACAGGTTTATCCCCGAATTCTCTCGAATAGTCCAGCCCATCACCGCCTTGTTAAAGAAAAACAAACGTTTTGAATGGACTACCGAGGCGGAACAAGCTTTCCAGAATTTGAAGACTAGATTTATCTATGCACCGATCTTAAAACATCCTCGCCCAGAACTCCCCTACATCGTTGAAACTGATGCTTCGAGCCTTGCCATGGGGGCAGTTCTATCACAAAAGGACCCAGTAACCAATCAGTTGCATCCCGTGGCATTTTGGTCCTGCAACTTCTCGCCTCCTGAAATCAATTACACTATTACTGATAAGGAACTTCTAGCTATCAAGTCCGCCTTTAAGGCTTGGCGGCATTATCTTCTGGGGGCCCGACACACTGTTACTGTGATTACAGATCACCGAAACCTGCAATATTTGAAAACCGCAAAAGCTCAATCCTCTAGGCAACTGCGTTGGGCACTATTCTTTGCCGAGTTTGACTTCATAATTACCTATCGACCTGGTACAAAAAACGGTAAAGCTGATGCCCTTTCTCGGATGGGAGTGGAAGAACATTTGATCAATCCTAAACCTGTACCTATCATTCCCGAACAAAGAATTCTAGGTGTAATTGCCACACAATCCATAGAGGAAGTTAAGGATAAAGCCAGGCTACTGGTAACTCCAGCAGACATACAGAATTGGCATCTGCAGGGAAAGGACTTTACGGTGAAGGACAACCTATTATATTTCCAAGAACGGTTATACCTGCCCAGCACAGATTTACAGAAAAAGGTAATCTCTTGTTATCACGATTCTTTAATTGAAGGACATCCCGGTATGACCAAGACCTCGGAAAAGATCAAGCGCTACTTCTGGTGGCCGTCTTGGAAAAAAGATATCAGAGACTTTATAATGTCCTGTGGAGTATTCGCCCAAAACAAGAGTCAAAAGGAAAAACCAGCCGGCCTCTTACGCCCTATTGACATCCCGCCTCGCCCTTGGCATACGCTTTCTATGGACTTCATCACCGATCTACCTCCATGCTCCGGATACAATACGATCCTAGTAATCGTAGACCTATTCTCCAAGATGGCGCATTTCATTCCACTCAAAGGCTTACCAACAGCAGCAACTCTGGCCCGAGAATTTCTCGAAAACATCGTCCGACTGCACGGTTTTCCTTCAGTTCTAATTTCGGATCGAGGTAGTCAATTTATTTCTCATTTTTGGCGAAGTTGCTGTCGGTCGGCTCAAATTGATGTGAGACTTTCGACCAGCCACCACCCTCAAACCGACGGACAAACCGAGAGGACCAATCAAACTCTGGAACAGTATTTGCGCTGCATGCTACAACAAACTGAAAAAACTTGGAAAGATATCCTTTGGATAGCCGAATATGCCTACAATAACTCTGTCCACTCGGGAACTGGGAAAACCCCGTTTTTTCTTTTATACGGTAGTCACCCTCGAACCTCGGAGTTGGATCCACTTCAAGATCTTGGAACACCAGCAGTAGACCACCTGCATTCTACAATCACCCAAGCCTTTAAGGAAGCCGTTTCTCACCTTCAAAGGGCTAAAGAACAATACAAGAAAGGAGCAGACCAACATCGGAAGGAAGCCCCCCAATATCAAGTAGGAGATCAAGTCTGGTTATCCACCAAATATCTACCTCTAAAAGGACCACGCACATTCAACCCAAGATACCTTGGTCCCTATTCCATCACTACCATAGTAAATCCAGTAGCGGTCAAGTTGGACTTGCCCCCTCACATGAAGATACATCCGGTCTTCCACGTCTCTCTATTAAAACCCGTGCAACCTCAAACCCGACTAACTACATCTCCAAAACCTATTCTAGTTGATGGAGAACTCGAGTTTGAAGTCAAAAGCATCCTGGATTCCAAGATCTCCAAATCTAAACTATTTTACCTGATTGACTGGAAAGGCTACGGTCCCCAAGAAAGATCCTGGGAACCTGCAGAATATGTCCACGCGCCTCGTCTAATCAAAAGATTTCATCGAACATTTCCTAACAAGCCCAAACCCCCGGAGAAGCCCGGTTTGGGAGGGGCCTTGAGGGGGGGTGCTGTCATGATCTCTGCTTCCAAAAGATCAGGACTTGCCCGACTCCCTTGGAAGCAGACCCATAACCCCGGTTCCGAGTGCCAGCCAGTCCCAATTGGGACCTTTTGGACCCTGTCCTGGCACCAGTGGCACCAGGCTCATAAAGATGCCCAGTCCCAGCGCTGGAAGCGCCGGGCTCATAATGCTTGGGTGGACTTACCTGCAGCAGACCATGCTGCTTACTTACCTGCCAGTTGAACCCCTGATCCTCTTCTGTTTGGGACTACTTTTCCTGTTGGGTGGGGCAGGAGCCACTCCCTAGGTTCAGAACACTGGAACTCTTCTGGAAAGCAGGAACTCTTCTTACCTAGGCGTGGCTGTGGAAGGAGGCACCTAAGCACTACAGGAGGCTATTTAAACCACACCCGATGGATGAATCTTGCTTTGTGTTATTCTGCATTCTCTGCAGCAGAACGCTCATCGTGTCTTCTGCTTCTGATCCTGGGCCTAAGGGAACAAAGGCTTACCATCCTGGAATCCAGTCTTCAGCAGCACCTGTAAAGACAAAGAAAGAACAGGTTAGCACTACGGTCTTCAGTGGCAGCGCATCTCTTGCCTGGTCCATCGGCTGTCACCAACGCCTTGCGCTGCATTCTGGCATCTGAAAGACAAAGGCTTACCTACTCTTCGCATGCTCCGGAGGTCTTCGCACTGCATTCCGGCATCTGAAAGACAAAAGCTTACCAGCTCTTCGCACGCTCCGGAGGCCTTCGGCGCTGCATCCCGCATCTGAAAGACAAAAGAAGGTGCGTTTAAAGACATTGGGCAACTTTATTACTCACGTGCCATTACTCCTTCCCACGCCAAATCCAGTGGGTATTCCAGCACCCTTCAGCTTCTCTAAAGCTCCAAACTTGTACCTGCAAGATAAAAGGGACAGTTAGTGCGCATCGTGAAGCAGGCTACAAGCGCTTACTTACGTGCTTCCAGGCGCTCCTATTCCTCACGCGGTTTCGATCCTCAACTCTCATCAGCCCGCCATCCGCCATCGCCGGAACCCTGCAAAACAAGAGATATCATTACAAAAGACTTTTAAGACATTTGAAGTGCCCAGAACTTACCGTTCGTGCAGTTAACGACGGATAGCAGTCCTCTGAGGTCAAGAGGCCTGCACCCTTATCCAGTGAAGAAACTGGTTACGGCACCCTGCCCCGAGGCAGATGGAGAGCTTGGCGTTCACTTACCTAAGGTGAGGGCGTTAACCTTTGGGGTTCTACAGGAGAAGAGAAAGGGAAGAGGAGAGAGGCACCCAATAACCCCAGTTCATTAATCCCATATTTTCTATCTGCAGACATCTTACTCTTCGAGTCAGACATACAGTGCACAGAGGTCCAGCCCAAAGAGCCAACCGTGTGTTACACATCACCTTTGAAGATACAGCATTCACCCAGTCAAGACCGGCGCCTCTGCGGGAATCAGGTGAGCGTTACACCCGGCCATGGTTAAGATATGAACTGGGTCTCACCTCCTTACATGCAAAATACCACTGGAAATGATGTGCCCTGTTTCGTAAATGTTTAGTATATACCAAAATTAACACCTTGTTGATGGCAGTGGCAAATTATATGTCCAGTTCCAAACATTGATTCATACAAGAATGGACCAAAAATGTCATGGTAACTATGGCCACAGCAGAAGTCACAGTGGACAATCTAATCAATAACCTTGATTATGCCAAAACAAAAATCTTTATGCAGGATTGGATAACCACACGTTCGACTTGCCTCACTTATAAACATTTCAATCCGCAACACTTTCGCGACAAAAAACTTGGTGTACCAGAGTCATACTTATGCAAAGCACCGAACCTGCAATCTTACGTCTATGTTTGAACTTATGGCCCACACGGGATATCTTAGCACAACGGAAGCAGATCAGCCAAGAGGATAATTACTGTCGATTTTGCAATAATTTTTCTGTTAAAGAGACGCTTGAACATCTAGTAACAGAATGTGTAGCATTATGTCAGCTGAGAGGTGTACATTTTGTCAAACATATGAATGAGATTTCTCATGTGTCACCGGAACATAGATGGTCAACAATACTAGCAACACAGAACATGAGTATTCACATAGCCACGACCGGTTTTCGTTACTCTCTATATCTAGATGGGGCGATTAAGAAATTGAACCACCTAGATGAGACGACTGCAAAATACAATTAACCAGACACAATCACTTTTTAGAACACAGCATGACAGGTTCCAACAGTAAGGGGAAATATGTACCAAGCATACAAAAACAAATAATTATGTATAATTTGTGTTTGTGATTTAATGTGTTCTGGTCCTAGCGAATTATGTAATGATTTGTAACAATATGAAATTTAACTACATGATTTTTATTTCATCATTCTTAATCCTTGTATTTTAATAATTTATATACATTGAAAAGTTGAGTAGTCAGCTAAATCAATAATAAAAAAAAGAGATGGTGGCAAAGGATTTTGTGATCCACTAGGTTGGAGGCTGCTGATAGATTTAAGAGGAGAAGGAGGGCAGGTTTACCTTCATCTCTGATCTCATCAAGCTGATTTTTAAGGTCGAGGAGAACGGACTCTGTGGCATGACCTGGGCAGAATCTTGACTGGTGGGTTCCCAGAATAGGATTTGCTTCCAAGTAGCGCTGAATTTGGACGTAGGCTGCTCTGCCCAGGATTTTTAAGAGAAAGGGGATGGAGGTGATTGGCCGGTAGTTATTGGGGGCTTTGGGGTCAAGGACATTTTTTCAGTAGGAGGAGCACCCAGGCTTCCTTAAGGCTGGACGGCACTGTGCCTGCAGCAAATGAAGCATTAATGAAGGTGGAGATTAACGGTCAGCACACTCCTTGATAAGTTAGGCTGGGCATAGATCGCCTTTACATCTCAGGGGTTTCAGACATTTTAGGATATCCATAGCTTCCAGCTCTGAGATTTATTGGAAACGAAAAGTAGGGCCTGTGCTTGTGGCCATCTATCGGGTGATGGAGGCAGGGGCCGGGTGAGATGGTTTCCATGTGGACTGTTTGGTGCAGATTTTGTTATGTAGGTAATTCATTTTGAGGAGAATGGCATTCTGTATATTGGTGCGCCATGCTTTGCTTTTGGTGAGTGTGGAGGAGGGGCTGTAGGGGTTTCTAATTTCCTGAGGATGGTGAATAATACTCTGTTTTTGGCATTTGTTATTCTGGAGTTGAAAGTGGTAGATTTCCAATGCATGATGGCTTGTTTTATGCCTTAGAAGCGCTAGTGAAAATCAGCCTCAGAGTGTCTGATGGCATTTTTTCCAGTTAGTTTCTGCAAGACGTTTTTTGATCCTGAGTTCAAGCAGGTCAGGGATGAACCAAGAGTTAATGTGGTAAATTGGTTTGGCTTTCTGGGGTGCTAAGGGGGTAATGGTGTCTGCTGCTGTAGTTAGGGTCATGGCATAGAGATCTGCTAATACATTGGGGTCATGTGAGCAGAGGTGTTCCTATTTCAGTGAGTGGAGAAGGGGTAGGATACGATCTTTGGTGAGAATGCATGAGCTGTGTGCCAATGAGGGGGTGAGCGGTTCAATGGTCGGTTTGGTATGTTTGGAGTGTATGATCGAAAAGGCGATGATGTGGTGGTCGGACCATGGGCACGGTGAGTTAGATTCAATAGAGACCTGGCAGTTAAGGTCTGCAACCCAGTCCAAGGTGCGGCCTTTGGCTTGAGTGGGGAACTAATGCAATGATTGAATCTCAGTGCTGAGATGGAGTTGGCAACAGAGGCGGCCTGCGTCTCTATGGGATTGCTGAGGCCCAGGTTGAGATCACTGAGGAGGATCATTTTAGAGGATGGCTTCATGTTAGTTCCTAGCATGCGGAGAAGGTCTTCGTCAAAGGGAGGTAGATGACGTGGATAGAGATGGTGGTAGTGGGAGAGAAGGTCAGTTGCAGAGATAGTATGTCAGTTCAATGTTCAACAAAAAGGGAACAAGGAAATCCGTATTTGTAATACAGTCTCAGGCCAGTTCTTGGCTCCTTCAATGTTATGGTAAAGTTCTGTTAAACTGTCGTAAAGCACCAAAGTATTGACTGAAAAGGATACGGTACTCAAAAGGATACAGATGGTAGGGTCTTCCGGATCCCTGTTCACACGATTTTATAGTTGTGAAGTCAAGTTTAGACCTTCCAAATGATACGACTCTCTGACTGATGAAACAGGCAGAGAGATGGATCACTGGAAAGGGCGTGGGTAAAGTACAGGAAGTCAGCCTAGAACAAAATAAAGTATCATAAGAAACTGCCCCAAATCGACTCTCTATGATAGAACAGTATTTGGCATTAACTCACACACTGACCTTATGACTAGTGTAGAAGAATCCAGCAGAAGTCTCTTGAGGAAAATCCAGAATTGGAACAAACGACAAGGAAGGGAAGATTAGTAAGGGAGACTTATCCCGAACGGCACGAGGCTCACGCTAGATACCGGGTTGCTGCACCACAGGATAGCGTTCAAAGTACTGTTCACTGTCACCTTCCAACAGTCCTTGAAAAGCTCCTTCCCACATAGAGAAAAGTATAGAAATGAATAAATCCACCTGTTAATATCACAGATGCAGGAGTCAGAAATAGCGCCCTTTTGTGGAATAAACAAAGTACACGCGGTACTGAACAGCCGCGAAGAAAATAGAGTGCGCGTGTTGAATTACACGCAAACAGGATTCACGCAGCCCAGGCCAGCCGCGCTTGAAGACAGCGTGCGCTTGTGGAATTGCACGCGAACAGGATTCACGCAGTCCAGGCCAGCCGCGCTTGAAGACAACGTGTGCGTGTGGAATTACATGCGAACAGGATTCACGCAGTCCAGGCCAGCCGCGCTTGAAGACAGCGTGCGCTTGTGGAATTGCACGCGAACAGGATTCACGCAGTCCAGGCCAGCCGTGCTTGAAGACAACTTGTGCGTGTGGAATTACACGCGAACAGGATTCACGCAGTCCAGGCCAGCCGCGCTTGAAGACAGCGTGCGCTTGAGGAATTGCATTCAAACAGGATTCACGCAGTCCAGGCCAGCCGCGCTTGAAGACAACGTGTGCGTGTGGAATTACACGCGAACAGGATTCACGCAGTCCAGGCCAGCCGCGCTTTAAGACAGCGTGCGCGTGTGGATTTGCACACGAACAGGATACACGCAGTCCAGGCCAGCCGCGCTTGAAGACAGCGTGCGCGTGTGGATTTGCACGCGAATAGGATACACGCAGCCCAGGACAGTCGCGCTTGAAGACAGCGTGCGCGTGTGGAATTACACGCGAACAGGATTCACGCAGCCCAGGTCCGCCGCGCTTGAAGACAACGTGCGCTTGTGGATTTGCACGCTGACAGGATACACGCAGCCCAGGACAGCCGCGTTTGAAGACAACGTGCGCGTGTGGAATTACACGCGAACAGCCAGCTCCAGGAATCAGCGTGTGGCGGAAAACACACTATAGAAGGCCCAAGAAGCAGCTGAGGAAAAATGCAAGGACGCAGATCCAGAGGTTCAGCTGCACAACGCCAAATGATTCGATCAGAAGCAGCGAGTGAAGTTTCCACGCTACTTATATACGTAATGCCGTAGCTCACGTGACGAAGTAGAATTCACGTGAATTTAGCGATGTGAAAAGTGCAGACGTCGCTTTCCCGGCAATGAATCGAACAACCGCCATTTGGAATAGACCGGTCTAGCTGTTCTATGAGCGTAAGAGGTAGAACCAGGTCCAGCATGCATGACAGTGCCATCCCCCAAAGGGGCAACCTCTCCCCTTTCCGAGTGAAAACGCTTCAATAAAGCAGGAGCATGTATATTAGAAAGAGGTTCCCAGGACCTATCTTCGGGACCGTAGCCCTTCCAATCCACCAGATAATACGGCCTACCAGAACGTAGCCTCATATCCAGTATGTCCTGTACCTCGTACTCATCTGAACCTCTCACAGAAATAGCAACAGGCCGTACAGGCAATCTGGTAGCTTCAGAACACGGCTTAATGAGTGACACGTGGAATACGGGATGCACTCGCCATCGTTGTGGCAAAGCCAGACGGACAGCAGCCGGATTAATTACTTGGAGTACTGCATACGGACCAATGTATTTAGGCAACAATTTCTTTTTTCCTGGTATCCTCAAGTTCTTAGTGGATAACCATACTTTCATACCAGCCTTGTAGACAGGTGCAGGTACTCTATGAGCATCGGCATAGAGCTTGTCGTGTCTTTTAGCATGTTCCAATTGTTGCTTCACTTTCCTCTGTAGATTCTTAAGATCACGAACAGTATGGCCTGTGGCAGGAGTATCCAAAGACAAACTGGAATCCGAAGGTATTGATCGGGGGTGTTGTCCATAGAGAGCATAGAAAGGTGAAGTGCCTATGGCACTATGATAGGAGTTGTTGTAGGCGAATTCTGCTGCCGGCAGGACCTTGAGCCAGTCTGATTGAAACTGCAGACACAAACACCGCAGATATTGTTCCATAGTGTTATTGACTCTTTCGGTCTGTCCATCAGTTTGAGGGTGATAAGCACTGGACATTCTGCCATCAATCAGTAATGCTGAAGTTAGTGCTCTCCAAAAGCGTGACGCAAATTGTGAGCCCCTGTCCGTAATGATTACTGACGGTAGACCAAAGAAACGGAATACATGTCGAATGAACAGGTCAGCCAAAACAGCAGCTGTTGGTAAACCAATACAGGGAATATAAAGAGCCAAATTAGTGAAGTAATCCACTACAACCCATATGGTATCGTATTCCTGGTTTTGTGGGAGTTCCACCACAAAATCCATAGATATCATGTCCCATGGTTTGTTAGGGACAGGTAGGGACTGGAGTAAGTCCACTGGTTTACCAGGAGTGTTTTTGCATTGGATGCATACAGAACATGTTGATACATGATTTATGACATCTTTTGTCATGGATGGCCACCAACACCATCTTTTAAGCAGCTCTAGTGTTTTCTTCTGTCCAGGATGGGCTGCGATCAAGGAATCATGATTCCACTTGAGGGCCTTATTCCGCGTTGAAAACATTGGTAAATAGAGCACTCCTTGTGTGAAAGGTAAACCGTTATGTACGTCCAGCTTCATATCCTGGATCACTTGGGGATGATTTTTCACCCACTCCTGTACTTCGTTTTTTAAGGATGGTTGAACAGAACAACTACATATTACGTGGTCTGCCAACAACTGATTTCGCACCTGTGTTTCTTCCTTTGTCTCCTCACCGATGCGAGACAAAGCGTCTGACTTAACGTGTTCTCTGGCAGGACGATATGTGACCTGGAAATCGTATTGAGCAAAAAAGACATGCCATCTGGCCTGTCGAGCCGTAAGACATTTCATAGATTTGAATGCTTGAAGATTTCTATGGTCTGAGTACACCAACACTTGATGTTTGGCCCCAAGAAGATGATGTCGCCATTCTCGGAAAGCATCCTTGATTGCCAGTAATTCCCGCTCAGTGACGGTGTAATTTTGTTCATATGGGGTAAGCTTGCGAGAGAAGAAAGCCACTGGGTGCTCCTCCTTGGTTTCTGTGCAAACTTGTGAGAGCACCGCTCCAGTAGCGACACTGGATGCATCCGCTTCAACAATAAACTGGCGATCTGGATCTGGATGCTGAAGCACGGGTGCGGTGGTAAATGCTTCCTTTAACATCTCGAATGATGCTTGGGCATTCTGGTTCCAACAGAAAGGAACTTTGGAACTAGTTAAAGCCGTCAAAGGAGCCACTGTTTTGGAGAAGGAACGAATAAACCTGCGGTAAAAATTCGCAAAGCCTAGGAAAGACTGTAATGACTTGACATTGTGCGGAACAGGCCAATTCAATATGGCCTTCACTTTGGAACGGCTCATTCGAGCACCTAGATTGGTAATGTCGTAACTCAGGAATTCCACTTCCTGTGAATGAAAGACACATTTCTCGGCTTTAACAAAAAGAAGGTTCTCCCTGAGTCTCTGTAAGACTGTAGAAACGTGTTTGACGTGTTCTGAAAAAGACGATGAATAAATCAGAATATCATCCAAATAAATCACCACGAATTGGTCCATTATATCCCTGAAAATATCGTTCATGAAGAACTGAAAAGTAGCGGGAGCGTTGCACAGACCAAAAGGCATCACCAAATATTCGTAAAGGCCATACCGCGTCTTGAAAGCGGTCTTCCATTCATCGCACTCACGAATGCGAACTAAATTGTATGCTCCTCGCAAGTCCAATTTAGTGAAGTACCTGGAAGTACCTAATTGATCCAATAGAACGTTTATCAGCGGTAAAGGATACTGATTTTTTATGGTGATGTCGTTAAGTGCCCTGTAATCAATGCAAGGCCTTAGATCTCCCTCTTTCTTCGGAACGAAGAACAGAGGAGACGCAGCAGGCGATTGCAATGGCCGTATGAATCCCATTGCTAGAGCTTTATCGATGTATTCTTTCAACACAACGTCTTCTTTTGGAGTCAATGAATATACACGACCTGTAGGAATTTTTGCTCCAGGAATCAGTTCAATCGGACAGTCATACTGTCGATGTGGAGGCAGTTGTTCTGCCTGGCCTTTATCAAAAACATCAGCGTACTCAGTGTATTTGCATGGTATGGTTGTATCGCTTTGATGTACCACACTAATAGTTGAAGCTCCCCCCATAGAGGCCAATATATGTGAATTGTTTGACACCTCCTGACTGGTAAAGCAATGTTCATTCCAATAAATTGAAGGATACTGGAGCAATCCCGAAACCCAGTCAATAGCGGGATTATGAAGGGTCAACCAGGCAAGACCAAGTATTATTGTGTACTGCGGAGCAGCTATGACATCGAAGACGATTACTTCCGAATGACTATTAGATAATGTCATCTGAACAGGTACCGTCTCCTGGGTTACCATACCAGAAGTCAAAACAGATCCGTCCACGGTATTAACCGTTTCAGGTTTGTTCTTGTTTACAAGGGGTAAGGAACAATTCCTGGCATATGTGATGTCTATGTAATTGTTAGTGGCTCCGGAATCAATCATGGCCTTGGAAACCAATTCTTGGTCATCACAACGTAACGTCACCTCGACAGCTATAGGTGCGTGATTAGGAATGGTACTGGAGTCCGATAACACACTCGACATAGGGACTCTTGCTACTGTCGAGTTTTGGCGTTTCCCGAACGCTTAACTAGTTTCTTAGGACATGTCGCTAATAAATGCTCAGATGAACCGCAATACATACATAAATTGTTCTTTCTTCGGTTCTCTCTTTCTGCATTGGACAACCGGCCTCTCACAGCGCCAATCTGCATTGGTTCGGGGTCGTTCGAGGGAACTGCCGGTGCCTCCGAACAAACCGATGCTGGTAAGAATGGTTTTTTCTCTCCTTTCCGAGCATTTCTTCGGGCATCGATTTGTAGAACCAAATCGAGCAACTCTGTGAATCCCGTAGGAACCACAGGAACCATGGATAAGGCATATTTCAGTTCTTCTGAAAGACCCTTGTAGAAAACAGCCGTTTTCTTGCCTTCAGGCCATTGGGTTTCGGCTGTTAGTTGATTGAATCGGGCAATGTAAGGCAAAAGAGGTTGACTGCCTTGTTGGAGATTAAGTAACTCCAGATCCATAGCTTGAGTAGCATAACGCATGTCAAAGACTTTACTCATAGCAGCCAAAAGATCATCACAGTCGTATAACAAAGGGCTATTTGATTCCAACAAAGGGTTAGCCCAAGCAGCAGCTGTACCCCCTAAATGGGAAAGCACAAATGCTGCTTTTGTGGTTAGGTCAGGGAACGATGAAGACGGCAAAGAAAATGGAGTCGGCACTGATTAACAAAGGTTCTATAGGTTTTGGGGTCACCTGTGAACCGTTCCGGAGGAGCCAAGGGAAACTGAGTGGGCATAACCACATTAATAGTTTCCTGTGGGGGTGTCATAGTCCCAGATCCAGATGCAGTAGCCATTGGAATCTGTGCTCCCTGAGGGCTAGCGTGCATGGCGTCTTGCATAACGTCCATATGGTGCCGTAACATGTCCTGTGCCGTAACCATTTCATTTCTCAAATCGCTGATCAACTGAGTCAAAACAGTTAAAGGATCCGTACCCTCCATGGCTTCTGATTCTGTCGTAAAGCACCAAAGTATTGACTGAAAAGGATACGGTACTCAAAAGGATACAGATGGTAGGGTCTTCCGGATCCCTGTTCACACGATTTGATAGTTGTGAAGTCAAGTTTAGACCTTCCAAATGATACGACTCTCTGACTGATGAAACAGGCAGAGAGATGGATCACTGGAAAGGGCGTGGGTAAAGTACAGGAAGTCAGCCTAGAACAAAATAAAGTATCATAAGAAACTGCCCCAAATCGACTCTCTATGATAGAACAGTATTTGGCATTAACTCACACACTGACCTTATGACTAGTGTAGAAGAATCCAGCAGAAGTCTCTTGAGGAAAATCCGGAATTGGAACAAACGACAAGGAAGGGAAGATTAGTAAGGGAGACTTATCCCGAACGGCACGTG